>NW_026463274.1:0-78674 GCF_021730395.1 Mercenaria mercenaria
GATCCTCTTGTTTAGTTTTATTTAGAATGGATGTGGCAGCACAAATATAAATTTGATTTTCTTTTCTTTTTTGATTCAGAATGCATGTACAATTAACCAGAATTAAATGGTAAGATTATAGGAAACAAGAAGCTTGTTGGTCACACCATGAATATAAATGTGGTTTATGTTCTCTTTTTATTCAGAATGCATGTACAATGAACCACCATTAAATGGTAAGAATATAGGAATGGAATCATGCACTATGTTGGTGACAGCATTCAATATAAATATGATATTTTATTTTTATTTCAGAATACAAGTTCAGTGAACCGCCATTAAATGGTACGATTGTAGGAAACATGAACGGTGTTGGTGTCAGAATAAATATATATGTTATTTTCCCCCTTTTTATTCAGAATGCATGTGGCAGCATAAATATGAATTTGATTGTTTTTTTATATTCAGAATGCATGTACAATTAACCAAAATTAGATGGTAAGATTATAGGAAACATGAAGGCTGTTGGTGACACCATCAATATAAATGTGATATATGTTCTCTTTTTATTCAGAATGCATGTACAATGAACTACCATTAAATGGTAAGATTATAGGAATGGAATCATGAACGATGTTGGTGAAAGCTTAAAATAAAATGTAATTCATATCTCTTTTCTTTAGAATGCATGTGCAATGAGCCACCATTAAATAGTAAGATTGTAGGAACGGAATCATGCACTATGTTGGTGACAGCATTCAATATAAATATGATATTTGTATTTATTCTTCAGAATGCAAGTTCAATGAACCGCCATTAAATGGTACGATTGTAGGAAACATGAACGGTGTTGGTGACAGAATAAATATAAATGTTATTTTCCCCCTTTTTATTCAGAATGGATGTACAATGAACTACAATTAAATGGTACGATTGTAGGAAACATGAACCATGCTGGTGACCGCATACACTGTAAAATGTGATTTTTGCCTCTTTCTCTTCAGAATGCAAGTACAATGAACCACCGTTAAATGGTAAGATTGTAGGAAACATGAACGGTGTTGGTGACCGCATACAATATAAATGTGACTTTGGATAATTATGAGGTACCAAAATAATCTGAATATGCCGTTTGCCGATCTGACGGAAGTTGGAGTGTGGTTGTCGACAAATGCACAAAATGTACGTAACCATGATGGTGGCAATTTTTTGCCAACCATATATTCTCTGAAAAGTAATCAAGGTATCACTTAACATAAGTGGCAGTAACAGAAAGGGATACTTCTCATTCGTGAAAAAAAAAATATTTGGTTTCTCCCTACTTCTCGAACGGGAATCTTGTTACTGAATATAGATCGAGAAGTAAAATCACATTTTATGTCTTATTTCATTCAAAATGCCTAGTTCATCAGAATATACAGTATACCATTGCATAAGGTGCACTACTGAAACCTAAAAGATGTACCTAAAGTTCTACAGTGTTCAACATCCAAATGAAATTCTAGTGAAACAGTTTAACATTGTCCTGATTTCAAGGACAAAATAATTGTTATTCACAAATGTTCGATTATTTCAGTGTCTATCAAAAATACCTTTACATCAATGTTTAGGTTACCCACAAATAGCTTTATCTACTAATGGCAAAGCTAGTGTTCATGGTAATCTTAAATTTATGTCATTTTGAAGATATGCATGGAACCGAGATATGATTAATGAGTAGACCGTGGATAAGATGTTAAAAGGCGATACAATGTAAAAAATAAAAGAAATAATCAGGTTTGCGTAATAGTATTTTTTAAACCGATCAGCTTTTGTAAAATCTCGATACTAGAAATCAAATGAGCATAATTATTTTGTAAAACAGAAGTCTATACTAGCTGACAGGCATTTTAATTTAAATTTCAGTTGATGAGACAAATGTTACCCAAGAGAAACAAAGTTCCATGTCATCAATATATCACGGTCACGATGGAACAAAGGCGTATATGGCAATACTAACCAGGATTTCGGGCAAGGATCTTGCTTTCATACTGAGGAAGAAACAGACCCGTGGTGGCAAGTCGATCTTGGAGATATATACGATATTGTCAATGTAACACTATTTAATCGGGTTGTTGGACAATGCGGTACTGGCGGATGCAGTAAGTTACCCTTTGTTCTCATTCAGTTGATTATGTATTTAAATATACATTTGTATTACAAGAAACTTTGGTGAGTAGTAAAGCACATTTCCTCAATTAGAGATGGGTATTTTTATTCAGTCTCCCATAAATAATGATAAAAGTTTAAAGTCATATGACTAACACATGTTATGGGAATTTTGCATACCGCGTATGTTAGATGACATCAGTTCAAAGAAGAAGTTCCTGATGGTCCTAAATCGCTCACTTCTAGATTTTTACCTCACATAAAAGTATCAATTATGATAGTGAGTCATACATGACACATTTCTTTGAAATTCTGAAGTCCTGCAGATTCATATCAGAAGGTTATTTTCAAAGTTTTTAATATTGTCATATACAAAGACATCAAGACAGGCTTGTTGGCAGTATTTATTTTCTTTTCTTTTTGTTTGTTTGTTTGTTTGTTTTTACTTTTCTTGTTTTTTATTGTTGCTCTTTGGCGAATCAATATGTCGTAACAATTTTAGTAGTCGATATGATTGGTGTTATATATGTCCGGTGTGATTTGAAACTGCCATATTTTATACATTAAATTTCATCCATGACAACAGGCCGAAATAGAATAGAAAGTGGCCAAAACTAATGCTCAAACAAGTATATTTCTAGATGTTTTATAATATGTCTTGGATAGTCCTTTCAACATGGGTATTTTTGTTAAAACCTTATTTTTTGGCAAGTGTCAGAACGGAACCACTATATAGTATCGACCTAAAAAAATGAGTTTATGACCTTTTATGTAAGTTTCACTTTTTTAATTCACAACAATGAAGGTATGCCTTGTATCACGTTTGTAAAGTTGGATATCAAATAATTTGAGACTGACCGTTGCGAAGACACACAATGTCATGTTTATGAACATTGTTGGCACTCTGCCCGACTATATACATTTTATTTCCATGTGAGTAGAGCAAGAACTGTTCAAGAACTAAATTGTTGTACACGTTTTGAGTTTAAATGTTTTACAGATCGGGCTACTGACTTGAGCTTGAGTATTGGGACGACACTGGAGTCTATGTACATTGTTGGCACTGTGCCAGGTCCGATTAACGATATTCATACCTTCAAATTCCCTGAGGGTAAAGAGGCAAGATATGTTCGAGTCACTCTTGAAGGACAAAATAAAGTCCTGCATCTTTGCGAAGTGCAATTGTTTGGATTTCCTAGTAAGAATTTCTAAGTTTCACAGACATCTGGAAAGCTTTTAATGTGTAACATTTGCATATATCGGTTTAAGTAAACTCAAGGCATATTTTTGTTTAATTAACAAGGACAAAATAATTGCATGAAAAGCCACATTAAGTAGCATTATAGGTAACTCATTCTTTACTTAATTATTTTAAGGGGAGACCTATTAAAACAATCAGCAATTTTCGTAATCTTCAAATTCTACATCGGTATTAATCGAATTTTATCGCTGCGGCTTCCCGTACCAGCAGGGATATACCGATATCACATATCGGAAGTATGTAATCGGAACGATACCGTGACCACTACCTTAAAGAAGAAAACTCTTTCCATTCCCTGAAGAAATGAAGTTGAAAGTCATATAATTTGTTGGAATGTGGACTTTTACCTGTTATGCTGAACAAATCAGCAGGCAGATATCGTCAAAATAAACGTTTGTGTATTCTCAGTGCGTAAATAATTTGTTTAAGATAAGAACAGCCTATATTCATGCTTATTGAATTTGTATTTTACATTTTAACGTAAACGGAAACATTATATTAGCTCTAAATGTTCTACTTTTCACTAATAGAATATTTGATATTTAACCATTTTACGTTTTCTTACAATAAGACAAATGCTACTTAGAATACTCAAGATAAGTTTGCAAGAACTCAAAACGTATTGCGTTTTCAGAAACGTTTCAGTATTTATTATTCAAATATTGAGTCTACTACTCTAATTTTACTTCAAGCTACTAATCTGATGAATCCCAAGCTGAACTGAGCTAAAAAACGTTGTAATTTTTTTCTCCTTTTTCGCGTAAAATGGTATAAAATTATAAACCTTTATGGCTTGTACGCTCCGTTACTAATAGTATATTTCTCGATAACAATATTTGAAGAAGTAGAAAAAGCAATAATGAATGGCTTGAACCGGAACGCTGTATCGTTAAAACGTCATGACGTCATTTCTCCGTATAGTCATAAAATGTCCGCAGTTCATTTAAGTTGGATTTAAATGGACCAAAAACGTAACTTTTACGTCATAAATAAAAAAATAAATAAATACATGCTCAACAGGTGGCAATATGTGGTAGAGCATGCCTTTCATTTTTCACCTTACACTCGTCTACTAACTAAATACACCAAGTAGAATTTACTCTGCTACAATGATTAAATAATATAAATGTTAAGACATTACACACATTGTTTTGGTCGACGGGTGTACTTTCACTTTATTCTGCTATCAATTCATATAGTATTCATATAGTATATAATATGGTTTTCTTGTAAACTGTTCTAGTAACAATACTCATCTCAATATCTATTTCTACATGATAACTAGAACTGTCACAGGTGGGACGAATACCCACACAATACGGTCTTGTAACAGAAGAATGGCAACCACAAGAAAGACATGGTCACAAGAAGGTGAAATTTAAATCGAACTTGACCTGTATTTTATGATGTTACCCATTAGTACCAAAATTTATCTAAATTTGTCAAGCCTTTTGTGAGTTATTGTCCGGCAACCGTGAGTTTGACAAATTTTAAGTTGGTTTGTAGTCGACCTTTACCTGTATTTCATGATGCCTTTGTACCAAAAGCATTTAAATCTGTCATGAACTGTCACTGGAGTGTTTAATGCCTCCAATGGTGGATGAATATTGCACAACAGCTTGAGTCTGTGTTAAAAATATCATATAATAAGAGAGGTACAGATAAAGTGTATCAAAACACTATAAAAGTATAATTCTAAGCAAAAAGGGAGCATAATTCAGGAAATTTTAGTGCAAGAGTTATGCACCTTGTTCCATATAATGTGGGTGATGATGTGGGACAACTACTTCAAGTTTGAAAGAAATGCATTTCGTAATATAACTGATATAGTGAAAATGCTTCAAAATCAACCTTACATTCTAAGTGAAAGGGGACATAATTCATGAAAAACTGGTGTCAGAGTTAAGCACCTTGTGTCACATGATGTGGGTGATAAGGTGGACCATGCTGTTTGCTAACGGTTTCTCTAATTGCAATAGGCTTTTGCAGCGAACAGCATGGATCCTGACCAGACTGCGCGGGTGCGCAGGCTGGTCTGGATCCATGCTTGTCCCAAAGCCACTATGCTGGTTTTCTCATTACGCGGCTCATATAATAAAAACCTGTTCAAATACCAACAGGTACTAATTTACAGAGAGCTGATTACGGTCTGCATAGCGCATGAATAAGGGTGAGATTAGCCGATCGATTAATGTCTCCTAGATAGAGAAGTGTCTTCCAGACCACTGCTGTAATTATTCGTCGTAGACAAAAAGGAAAAAACGAAATAAAAATGGCATCCGTGAGGAATTTAAACCCATTTAAATCGTTTAAGAGTGGTGTTAAGTTTTACTATTTGCAAAATGTTAGATAGTTGACAGAATAACACATAAATATGAAAAATTCGTAAACTATTTGTCTTATTACAATTCGTCGACCATCTTTTTTAAAGATATTTCTTGTTTGAAACGATATATTACTTTACCAGTGTGATTTGAAGGAATTTAAAAGATGCAATACGGATTTTTTTCTGCCTGTTCATATTTAATTGTGAAATACAAGCCGACATTCTTACAGAATTTATATAGGTATATAATAAAATGTTTTACCAGTCTGATTTGAAGCAATAGCTTGTTTTACAGGTCATTTGAATATGGGACTTTAACATTTTACCCAAAAATGTTACGAAAAAAAGTTTTAAACAGTGACAAAATTATGTAATGAATGCCATACACCATTCAAAACATGCATTTGTCCACCGATATATTCATCTATATATTTGAATAAGGACTGAGCGTTATGCATTCGGAATTAAGTGTTTCACATTACGCAGTTAACAATCTGCATTTATAATTTGACAATTTACGTTTGATAATCAATAATCGACACCTAACACTTATTCGTTTAAAACTATTTCCGATTTTAACGTACACATACATATGAATTATTAATATAAGGCAAAATAATACTATGACAATGGCTGAATGCATGACTAAAATGAACAATGACTTTAAATAAGTTATATGCGCAAACCAAACAAAAGAGCATTGATATTCATACTCCGCATTCGTAAACAGTTTCTGCGAAATTCTAAAATGGAATTATTGCTGCGTATAGATTTATAGAGAGAATAAGTTGAAAATCTTTACTTAATTTCAGTTTTCCGAAGTATTCATATAAGAACGATGAAGCTATTATACGGATACGTTATTAAATTCATTAATGGCAATTTTAATGGTGCAAACAGATGAGAAATGTTTTTAAATCTTTTTGAAAAAAGGTCGAATTAATAGTAAATTTGATCATTCCGGCATTTTTTTCGAAAATATCATTGCATTTCTTTTATTATTTTCAAATCTAAATTTTTTGTTCAAGCCAGGTGTGTATGACTAAAGACATGGACACTTTCTGGATTTTGGACTTTTTGGTGTTAATGCTTCTTTTTCAGAAAATGTTTGCATTTACTTATACAAGCAAAGATGGTGTCAAATTCAGCTATAATTTTAGTTTCAAACAATCATGTCGTGGTGAAAAGAATAGAATTGGCATATTGCCAGGAATTGCACTTCCGGAATGTGTAAAAGAATGCGGTATGCATCCCCATTGCAAAGCTCTTAATTATAGAAAACGGTACAACGCTTGCTATCTTTATTCGTCGGAAGAAAACGAAGAAGACAGAAGTAAAGAAAGTTGCATAGAGGTCAAGGAATCAGACATTGAAATTAAAGAGGTAACTTGTTAGTATTTTAGGGTACATGTATAAGAATAATGTAAACAAACATAAATGCATTTTAACAGACTGAATTTCAGAGCGTGATGTGTACGTCTGTACGTTACGGCAACGTTTATATATTGTACTCAGAAAAAGCGTCTAATGAGAATACGTAAAACTTACAATTGGGATCTTACGGGCAAGTTATAAACGCATGTGAGACTGCCCTGTACAGTCGTGTTTCAAATTTTACGTCTTAAACGTCTTACACGTACCCGTACAAGTATGTAATAGCAGCAAAAAGGAAATTATCTGGGTGCACTCATTGTGTGAATTCCCAAATGTTTCTTCTTTCATATTTTTAATTAACTTTATACAGGGTGGTCAACACACGTAACATTTCGGTATCTTACAAACGGGGGAAATTCGCTGGATTCATAAAACATGTTTTTATTTCTTGATATATTTTAGTAAAGATGAAAAGAACCGAACACAGGAAAGTGCGTGCTTTCCGTGCCACAAACGTCTGTCAGACATTCCTAATGCATGCATTTTTTCTGAAACACTTTGCCCCAATTTATTTTTCTCGGATCAAATGTATAGGCAGCGTACACACTGGAATTTGGGTGAAGTGTTTGAATAACGTATTGTTAAAGTGTGGCAGACGTTTTGTGCTGATGAATTTTTTCTGCTTCGATGGTTTTTATGTTATTAAAATTTATCAAGTAACAAGAAAATTACAAACGCAAATGTTACATGAATGGAGCTATTTTCCCCATGTGCTGTTCATGGGCATGTGAGTTTTACCATATTAAACTATCAGATACGTTAAGATGACTTAAATGGATACGTGCGGTTTCTAGGATATATGTAGATCCGATTATTCATCAAATAAAAAAACCTGAAAGACTGCACACTAACTGGATGGCTTGCCGGTCAATATACCAAAACATTTTGCCCAACGTCCAGATTATTACATGCCATCAAAAATAGATTTCAAGGCTTTCGAATGAAGTCCAGCAAACCTTTGTTATTTATAGACAGGTCAATAGTATAAACTATGGAACGTGGATTTATATAGATATTTAATGTTTCCCAGTGGATTACTAAAAATAACGATTGACAATTACCGTATTAACTCACTGTTTTAAACATAAGCCTTAAATCTTGGAGATATACTCAACATGTACTCTTTTATTATATACCTATACAAATTTTGTAAAAAATCGGCTTGTATTTCACAATTAGATATAAACAGGCAGAAAATAATCCGTATTCTGCTTTTCAAATTCCATATTACATCTTCCGTGTTGTACCTGCCGGACTACTTTCATTGCTATGCATGACCTGTCACAGTTCTGTAAATAGCGCACATAAAACATCACTTAATTTCATCTTGATATCGATAAACATTGAAGATTTCTTTCAATAACAAACCAACAACCAAAAAGTTAGAGATGTATAATAATATGGTCATTATAACAGTAGCTAGATCTGGGATTTTGTAACTGGCTCTCGTGGATTAAGTAAGGTCGGATCACACTCGGTGCATGCGCGCCTCTTGAGATCCGATCTGGCAAAATCCACTCCAGCTGAATACAGCATCCCAGATCGAGCTACTGTTATAATAACACTATTATATCAAACGATGAAAAATAACCAGATTTATCCAAAGCTTAGACGGCAAAGGTTTCTTCAATTTAAGGGGAGACAAATGTGTAGGAGATTGATACTAGACAAGAGTCAATTACGCCAAACTAATACGAAAAGTGTATGTTTATGAAATACAAAAATAAAAAAGGAAGTATTAAAATAAAATTAAAACAACGAGTCAAAAATTTGAATCATTTTGAAATATTTGGAAAAAAAAAACAATATTTAAATCGAAAATGAACACATTGACAACTATAATACATACAGTATTTTATTATCATTATTGTCATTGTCATATCAAGCATAGTCATTTGTCAAATTTTCGATTATTCCTGTCTGGACACATCTTGAAAGTATAATGTTTTGTTGAATGTGTCGTTTTCTTTCTGTTATCAGAGACCTGGTGACGACAATACCGAAGACCAGACATGTGACTCTAGCGAACAAACGTATAATAAATACACAGGTATATTGTTTACTTTTTTCATCCTATGTAAATTCTATTTTTCCAGTAAATTAACATATACCTATTCATATGTCTTTTTTTTCGATGTAAGAAACCCTGTATAGTATTGAGATGCCTTCCTGTGAAACTTCACAACGTTGAAAATCTTTCAAAACCAACATTGATCTTTTACTTTTGACTCCAACCTGTGAGAAAAGCAGCATTTCTGATATGTTTAAACTGTACATGTATAAGATATTGAAATTAATATTATGTTCTGTTTTTCAATTATCTCTTGATCTCGACGTACTTTGAAAACATTTGTTTTTCTGCAGAATACATATACAATGAACCACCATTAAATGGTAAGATTTTAGGAAACATGAACAGTATCGGTGACAGCATAAACATAAATGATTTATTTTCTATTTTTATTCAGAATGCATATGCAATGAACCAAAATCAAATGGTAAGATTATAGGAAACATGAACGGTGTTGATGACAGTATAAATATTTTTTTTTTAGCTCACCTGTCACGGGGTGACAAGGTGAGCTTTTGTGATCGCTTTTCGTCCGTTGTCCGTCGTCCGTCGTCCGTAACCTTTTAACTTAAACGACATCTCCTCATAAACAGCTTGGCCAATTTCATCCAAACTTCACAGGAATGATTCTTGGGTAGCCCCCTTTCAAAATTGTTCAAACAATTGAATTCCATGCAGAACTCTGGTTGCCATGGCAACCGAAAGGAAAAATTCTAAAAATCTTCTGGTCCAAAACCGCAGGTCCTAGGGCTTTGATATCTGACATGTAGCATCATCTAGTGGTTCTCTACCAAAATTGTTCAAATTATTCCACTAGAATCAAATATCGCCCCGCCCCTGAGGTCTCATGATTTATATAGACTTATATAGGGAAAAGTTTGAAAATCTTCTTGTACATAACCACATGGCCTAGGGCATTGATATTTGGTATGTAGCATCATCTAGTTGTCCTCTACGAAGATTATTCAAATTATCCCCCTGGGGTCAAATATGACCCCGTCCCGGGGGTCACATTTTTTATTTAGTTTTATATAGGGAAAACTTTGAAAATCTTCTTGTACAAAACCACATGGCCTAGGGCTTTGATATTTGGTATGTAGCATCATCTAGTGGTCTTCTACCAATATTGTTCAAATCAGCCCCATAGGGTCAAATATGGCCCCGTTCCGAGGGTCCCAAATTTACATAGACGTATATATGAAAAAAAGTTTAAAAATCTTCTTGTCTGAAACCAAATCACTTAGACCTTTGATATTTGGTTTGTAGCATTGTCTTATGGTCCCCAACCAAAATTGTTCAAATTGTACCCCTTGGATGAAAAGAGCCCCTACCCTTATATAGGAAGAAGCTTTAAAAATCTTCTTGTCTGACACAATACGACCTAGGCTTTTGATATTTGGTATGATGTCTTGTAGTCCTCTACTAACATTGTTCAAATTATGCCCCTGGGGTTAAAAGGGGCACTGCCCTAGGGTCACTTAGTTATTATGTGAGTTATATAGGAAAATTACTTAGAAATCATCTGATCCTTTTTCCAAGACTGTTTAATTATAATTACCTGATAACACCAAGTAATATGATGTCACTTGACTGTGACATTGACCTACTGACCTACTTTCTTGGGTTTTTTTAAGATACAGTCTTGAAATTTTGATGACATAAACAGTTTTGCATACAAATCGTAAAACTGAATTTCATTGACCATGAATGTGACCAACCGACTTTCTTAATATTTTGTCATCAGTTTGACATTTGAAACATGTAGCTCATATTACTCAGGTGAGCGGCCCAGGGTCATCATGATACTCTTGTTTAGTTTTATTCAGAATGCATGTGGCAGCATAAATATAAATTTGATTTTTTTTCTTTTTATTCAGAACGCATGTACAATTAACCAAAATTAAATGGTAAGATTATAGGAAACAAGAAGGTTGTTGGTGACACCATCAATATAAATGTGATTTATGTTTTCTATTTATTCAGAATGCATGTAAAATGAACCACCAGTAAATGGTAAGAATATAGGAATGGAATCATGCACTATGTTATTGACAGCATTCAATATAAATATGATATTTGTATTTTTTCTTCAGAATGCAAGTTCAATGAACCGCCATTAAATGGTACGATTGTAGGAAACATGAACGGTGTTGGTGACAGAATAAATATAAATGTTATTTTCCCCCTTTTTATTCAGAATGCATGTGGCAGCATAAATATGAATTTGATTTTTTTTTCTTTTTATTCAGAATGCATGTACAATTAACCAAAATTAAATGGTAAGATTATAGGAAACATGAAGGTTGTTGGTGACACCATCAATATAAATGTGATTTATGTTCTCTTTTTATTCAGAATGCATGTACAATGAACCACCATTAAATGGTAAGATTATAGGAATGAAATCATGAACGATGTTGGTGAAAGCATAAAATAAAATGTAATTTATATCTCTTTTCTTCGGAATGCATGTGCAATGAGCCACCATTAAATAGTAAGATTGTAGGAACGGAATCATGCACTATGTTGGTGACAGCATTCAATATAAATATGATATTTGTATTTATTCTTCAGAATGCAAGTTCAATGAACCGCCATTAAATGGTACGATTGTAGGAAACTTGAACGGTGTTGTTGACAGAATAAATATAAATGTTATTTTCCCCCTTTTTATTCAGAATGCATGTACAATGAACTACAATTAAATGGTACGATTGTAGGAAACATGAACCATGCTAGTGACCGCATACAATGTAAAATGTGATTTTTGCCTCTTTCTCTTCAGAATGCAAGTACAATGAACCACCGTTAAATGGTAAGATTGTAGGAAACATGAACGGTGTTGGTGACCGCATACAATATAAATGTGATTTTGGATATGAGGTACCAAAAGAATCTGAATATGCCGTTTGCCGATCTGACGGAAGTTGGAGTGTGGTTGTCGACAAATGCACAAAAAGTACGTAACCATGATGGTGGCAATTTTTTGCCAACCATATATTCTCTGAAAATTAATAAAGATATCACTTAACATAAGTGAATGTGTTTGTGGCAGTAACAGAAAGGGATACTTCTCATTCGTGAACAAAATATTTGGTTTCTCCCTACTTCTCGAACGGGAATCTTGTTACTGAATATAGATCGAGAAGTAAAATCACATTTTATTTCGATCAAGACGCCTACTTCATCAGAATATACAGTATATCATTGCATAAGGTGCACTACTGTAAACCTAAAAGATGTACCTAAAGTTATACAGTGTTCAACATCCAAATAAAATTGTAGTGAAACAGTTTAACATTGTCCTGATTTCAAGGACAAAATAATTGTTATTCACAAATATTTACGATTATTTCAATGTCTATCAAAAATACCTTTACATCAATGTTTAGGTTACCCACAAATAGCTTTATCTGCTATGGCAAAGCTAGTGTTCATGGTAATCTAAAATTTTGTCATTTTGAAGATATGCATGGAACCGAGATATGATTAATGAGTAGACCGTTGATAAGATGTTAAAAGGCGATAAAATGTGAACATTCAAATAAATAATCAGGTTTGCGTAATAGTATTTTTTAAACCGATCAGCTTTTGTAAAATCACGATACTAGAAATCAATTGAGCATAATTATTTTGTGAAACAGAAGTCTATACTAGCTGACAGGCATTTTAATTTTAATTTCAGTTGATGAGACAAATGTTGCCCAAGACAAACAAACTTCCATGTCATCAATATATCATGGTCACGATGGAACAAAAGGCATAGATGGCAATACTAACCAGGATTTCGGGCAAGGATCTTGCTTTCATACTGAAGAAGAAACAGACCCGTGGTGGCAAGTCGATCTTGGAGATATATACGATATTGTCAATGTAACACTATTTAATCGGGTTGTTGGACAATGCGATACTGGCGGATGCAGTAAGTTACACTTTGTTCTCATTCAGTTGATTATGTATTTCAATATATTACAAGAAACTTTGGTAAGTAGTAAAGCACCTTTCCTCAATCAGAGATGGGTACTTTTATTCAGTCTCCCGTAAATAATGATACAAGTTTAAAGTCATATGACTAACACATGTAATGGGAATTTTGCATACAGCGTATGTTAGATGCCATCAGTTCAAAGAAGAAGTTCCTGATGGTCCTAAATCGCTCCCGTCTAGAGTTTCACCTCACATAAAAGTACCAATTATGATAGTGAGTCATACATGACACATTTCTTTGAAGTTCTGACGGCCTGCAGATTCATATCAGAAGTTTTTTTTTAAAGTTTTTAATATAGTCATATACAAGGACATCAAGACCGGCTTGTTGGCAGTGTTTATTTTCTTTTCTTTTTGTTTGTTTGTTTGTTTGTTTGATTTTACTTTTCTTGGTTTTTATTGTTGCTCTTTGGCGAATCAATATGTCGTAACAATTTTAGTAGTCAATATGATTGGTGTTATATATGTCCGGTGTGATTTGAAACTGCCATATTTTATACATTAAATTTCATCCATGACAACAGGCCGAAATGGAATAGAAAGTGGCCAAAACTAATGCTCGAACAAGTATATTTCTAGCTGTTTTATAATATGTCTTGGATAGTCCTTTCAACATGGGTATTTTTGTTAAAACCTTATTTTTTGGCAAGTGTCAGAAAGGAACCACTATATATTATCGACCTAAGAAAATTGAGTTTATGACCTTTTATGTAAGTTTCACTCTTTTAATTCACAACAATGAAGGTATGCACTCTGCCCGACTATATACCTTTTATTTCCATGTGAGTAGAGCAAGAACTGTTCAAGAACTAAATTGTTGTACACGTTTTAAGTTTAAATGTTTTACAGATCGGGCTACTGACTTGAGCTTGAGTATTGGGACGACACTGGAGTCTATGTACATTGTTGGCACTGTGCCAGGTCCGATTAACGATATTCATACCTTCAAATTCCCTGAGGGTAAAGAGGCAAGATATGTTCGAGTGACTCTTGAAGGACAAAATAAAGTCCTGCATCTTTGCGAAGTGCAAGTGTTTGGATTTCCTAGTAAGAATTTCTAAGTTTCACAGAAATCTGGAAAGCTTCTAATGTGTAACATTTGCATATATCGGTTTAAGTAAACTCAAGGCATATTTTTGTTTAATTAACAAGGACAAACAGTCTGCATGAAAAGCCACATTAAGTAGCATTATAGGTAACTCATTCTTTACTTAATTATATTAAGGGGAAACCTATTAAAACAATCAGCAATTTTCGTAATCTTCAAATTCTACATCGGTATTAATCGAATTTTATCGCTGCGGCTTCCCGTACCAGCAGGGATATACCGATATCACATATCGGAAGTACGTAATTGGAAATACAAGAATACGCTGATTGCCGATTACGATACCGTGACCACTACCTTAAAGAAGAAAACTCTTTGCTGAATCAGAATCCATTCCCTGTAGAAATGAAGTTGGGAGTCATATAATTTGTTGGAATGTGGAATTTTACCTGTTATGCTGAACAAATCAGCAGGCAGTTATCGTCAAAATAAACGTTTGTGTATTCTCAGTGCGTAAATAATTTGTTTAAGATAAGAACAGCCTATTTTCATGCTTATTGAATTTGTATTTTACATTTTAACTTAAACGGAAACATTATACTAGCTCTAAATGTTCTACTTTTCACTAATAGATTATTTCATATTTAAACCCTTTTACGTTTTCTTACAGTAGGACAAATGCTACTTAGAATACTCAAGATAAGTTTGCAAGAACTCAAAACGTATTGCGTTTTCAGAAACGTTTCAGTATTTATTATTCAAATATTGAGTCTACTAGTCTAATTTTACTTCAAGCTACTAGTCTGGTGAATTCCAAGCTGAACTGAGCTAAAAAACGTTGTAATTTTTTTCTCCTTTTTTGCGTAAAATGGTATAAAATTAAAAACCTTTATGGCTTGTACGCTCCGTTACTTATAGTATATTTCTCGATAACAATATTTGAAGAAGAAGAAAAAGCAATAATGAATGGACTGAACCGGAACGTTGTATCGTTAAAACGTCATGACGTCATTTCTCCGTATAGTCATAAAATGTCCGCAGTTAATTTCAGTTGGATTTAAATGGACCAAAAACGTAACTTTTACGTCATAAATAAAAAGAAAACTAAATACATGTTCAACAGGTGGCAATATGTGGTAGAGCATGCCTTTCATTTTTTACCTTACACTCGTCTACTAACTAAATACACCAAGTAGAATTTACTCTGCTACATTGATTAAATAATATAAATGTTAAGACATTACACACATTGTTTTGGTCTAATGTAATACGACAGTAAGGTCGTCCTTGGGCGCTTCGTACTTCTTCTTATTCTGTGTCCAATCCCCGATAGAATCGCCCTTATGACACGAACAAAGCACAAAAACATTGTTCTCGGGTCAACATTTCACACCACCTCCTAATCGGGACGACCGAAAACAATGCGAGAACAATATGGCGGATGGAGAAGGTACACCTTCAATATCAAAGAAACATCGAAGCGAACTAAACTTATGATAAATGTTTGACCAAATAGAATATCATTTGAATGAAGAAATGACACTACTTTTGTAGAAATGTTGGTTTACCTCCCCGTGGATGATGTAAACAAGCGCCGTTAACAAGGCTGTAAAACTCATCTTTCGGTTCCCGGTGTTAGAGCGTTTTACTCGAGCTGCGTGATCCGATTCGACTCAATTCCATCCGGGGAATAAACGCCCAAGGACGCCAAACTGTCAGATTGTTAGTCGGAACTTGTGAGATTGTTAGTGGATACTTATATTTCTCATGTTTTTCTTGCAAATCGTATATAATTACCGTCATGGAAAAATGAAATAATACAGTTATTTTTTTTCTGTGTTTGGTTTTCAAGCCATCATTGCATGAAAGTAAATTACACAAGTAAGTAAAATACACTTTAAAAGAGCATGTTGCACCCGGATAATATTTAAACATTTTCTTTCTAACTTTAACATAAATGTCTCTCTCAACAAAATCGGTCATTCGGTAAATTTTTAATATATATTCCAGTTAGAAACGAATGCACATTACATATAGTATTTCTAGTTTCACAAGGTCAGGAATATCTTGTTTCACTGATCCTATATATGGCACTGTCATACCTTGTCAGTACGAAATTGCAAGAAAACGCCGTTTGAAACTAAATCAATAGAAGGTTAGGTTTGTTGAGATTGTCAGTCTGTGAAAGCGATCCCATACTATTTCTGAATCATAGCATGTAAGGATGGGATATGATAATGCATGCATCTATTCATTGATAGAGCTTCAAGCGCCTGTAGATGGAGGCGTATTAAAATATCTTTAGATGAAAGATGTGTAACTAAAAATCCATCGTGCCCTCTCTAGAATAATCAAATCACTGAGAGAACTGATGGAGTGCTGGCCTCTCTAGAATAAATATCAGAAGTGTTCAGCTATTAAGTCATGTACATGTACCCCTCAAGGAAACTGTTCTTCGTCGAAAAACAAAAACGACAGATTCAAAATAACATTGCAATTTTGCCTCATTGAGTATAAAGTTTTTTACATTACAATTCGGTTTTCTACGTTTCATAAAGTTGAATTTTGAAACATCAATGTTAACATCTCCTTCTTTTATAAAAATCTTACTGGGTAATTTTAAGAGCAAAATCATTTTCTTTCTTTCAGTCTACTAAATCATTCAACTTACGATTCGAAATTGGAGGAATCGGCAAGCAGGACTTAAATTATCTAACTACAAGTAATTCGACTCATTTCTGAAGCAACTGGAAATTTAGATGGGCGTGTGGCTTTAAGAGTACTGAACCAGACAACTGACTTTGGGTATTGCACGAATTATGACAGCGGCATCGTGTACTGTCATTCGAATATATAGAACGTACCCTAGAAAACAAAGTTGTGAATAAAATTGTATGTCTGAAATATGGAGTTTCTCAAATATAACATTGTATAATCTATGCTCTTTATCCACGAAATTCTTATTTGTGTACAATACCTCGTAAAAATTTACTTGTTCTTGTACTTCAGCGTTAATATTTGGAATAAAATACCTGCTGAAATTAAGGAATCCATGACAAAAAAAAATCATTCAACAATTTCAAACAACAATTGTTCGTTCACTCTCCCTATCGCCCACACACCTTCGCCTTGCTTCTACGCTCCTTTGATTTGACATACTCTCCCCCTTTACTTTGAGTAAGTTATCATGCCCACCTTAATTTTGGCTGCCCGAAATTTAAGGGGGTGTCCAATTGTTGTTATTTCCTGCTTATATGTATGCGCTTGTGTGCTTGTGCGTCTTTGTGTCTTGGGCGGTGCCCTACTGTGTTGTGTTTCTCAGTTGTCTATTTACCTATGTAGGTTAGTTGTGTGTGTGTGTGTTTGACTTTTGTACATGATTGTCTGCGCTACTGTGGTTTTAATGTAGTGTAACTGTGATTAAGGAATGTTGCAATCCTTTTGTATATTCATCCTTGTTCTACTTTCCCCTTCTACCCACTCACCACATTGCTACCCCGTATACCTTTCTCCCCATATATTTATATTTTGTACGAAATTAAAATGTAATTGTTGGATTTTTGAAGCAACCTGTCTGTAATATTTTTTCCGTTACAGCTTCATTTTGTTGTGGGCCTACTTGGTAAATGCATGGCTCTGAGGCCGTGTTTGAGGTGTTCTGTGCTTTCGAGAAATCTGTCCTAACCTATTATCTTCCGTGTTTCCTACAATTTCTAAATGTTGTTGTTTGTATACATATAATTATGTTTATTGTTATTCTCTCTCTTTTACATATACGATTGTCTGTCAAATGAATAAATGGGAAGCAGTATAATATAATGATATACTGTTGTATTGTTGCTGTTGTTTTGTGTGTGTGTGTTTAGCAAATGATTTTTGTGATTGTAAAATGTTCGTATTCATGTATATTGTTGTACTGGTTCTTGTTCTAGTGAACAGAAGGCATTGCTGGAGAAAGTTTGCATTTCATTTTAATGCTATTTACACTCTGTATAACCTTTCTTGGAATATTATTATTAGTATTATCATTATTATCAATATTTTTATTATTATTATTAAAAAAATGTGTGAGAGCTTAAAGTTCCTTTAGACGTCGAATTTTATGTTAAGACTAGATATAACAGCAGTCTAAATAGATGTTATGCATAATTATATGGTTACACAAGAACTACGTTTAAATCTACATGATGAATATTTGCAGCCACATTTTCAACTATGGCGTTAATTGTATTTTAAACAATTAAATTCAAATTATCTCATTTTTTTATTGGTTTTAACATAAATATAATCTGGAAAGTAGATCCCCCGGAAGCACCAACAACAATGCAAACAATGAAAACTGCAGACTCGGTTTAATTGAGTCTGTTCATGAGCAGTAATGGAAAATGCAACACTACCCACGCCCCCTAGCACCGGCTTAGAGCAGTATTCAATTTTCAAATCTAAATGAGTTGAAATCAAAGATCCCGAAGGACCAAAAAATGCAAAACTGACACAATTATAGATCATATGGCGACTTTTCAGCTTTACGTGGTCGAGGAAGACCCCAGGTGCCCCTCCACATTTTTTTTCATCTAAGGCGGGCACCTGAGTACAACCCGAAGTTAGACTCGTACCACATACGTGAGGGGCAAGTGATATAAAGTGAGCAGCCACTCGCCAATGGATGCCTAAAATATCTTACAGAGCTCATTGAAATGCATTTTGAGCCTTAAGATCAGCTAGACTCAAATTATCTTATAGAGAGCAATGTAATGCTTATTGATTCTATCAGTTCAATTTTAATAGTTTATTTGGCAAAACCTTTAATAGGTTCATCGCCATTTCTTTATGGCCGTATTAAGAAAATGCAAAGAACATGAGCATAGCATGAATATGTATGTATAACAATACATATACAAAATTGTGGTCTGCCTCTTATAGCAAGTGCTTGATAATACTACTACTGAGACTATCGCTTAACAAAGGTTAAAACTCTAAAAAAGTAGGTCATTGACAATGATAGCTTTGTTGGCAGGTATTTCGTATATCACTATAAAATGGACACACTAACAGAAAGTGATATTCATTATCAGTTGTTTAACATGTCATACCACATGTTATAAAGCAATTAAATTACCTGATATATCTCACTAAAAGGCATTTGGAACCTTTAAAGCCATAAAATTTAAAATATTTTGCAAAGATTAATGAAAGATATTATGATTTTTAAAGTTGTTAAATTTAAGATATCTTGCATAACTCACTGAAAAGCATTATGAGCATTTAAAGCAATCTTACAGAGCTCATTAAAAGTCATTTGAAATTATTAAAGCAATTAAATTGAAAATATCCGATAGGGCTCATTGAAAGGCATTATGAGTCTCTAAAGCAATTAGAAGTTACCCTACTGTGTTCTGAAAAAAAATAACGATTTGCAAAAGTGAAATAAAAAGATGACTGTTATTAGAACATGAAAGATTAATTCTATGCTTTGTAAAAATACGGACTTAATACATTCAATGTTTTAATTTATTTTTCTTTTCACAGGCTCGCGGTACATATAATTGATTACACCATAAGATAAACATAAACTCCCAGCCTCTATTGTATTCTTGGTAATTACTGGGAAAAATCACTTTGACACTTTATGCCACCAGCCCCACTTCTCCCTAAATAGAAGCGGATCCGTAATTTCATACCACTAATTTCCAAGCTGACTTTCAAATAGAAAATAAAAATGTTTCAGCACACACCTTTTAACTTAAAGTTCCATTTAATAAAAAAACTTTTAACAAGTTATACAGAATAAGACGCACTCTATCGAGCGATATGATATTTAAAGTGGCTCTTGAAATATTTATGATTTCCGATGTTCTGTTAACTAATTCAACAGAGGCGCGAGCTTTTGAATTATCTGACACAGATAAATTTATTGCAATCGAAATGAACAATAAGCCGACAGAAAAGAAAAATAAAACTTATATATATGTAGCATGACAGACTTACAAAGTCTGTTGTATAACCTGTAATAATATTAATTTCTTTCTGATACTTTCGCAGAACACCATTTTCTCTCTGGGTTCATCTCATCACCGGCAATATGATTAATTAACCTATTTCAAAATTACCTGTTACAGATGTTTCTCTAGAATAAGAGATAAGAGAAATTGTATTTTTTCCAATAAGTGCTATTAAACAGGATTTTATGGTAGAGACGTTTGTTTAGAAAGACTCTAACGACTGATGTCAGTCTAGTAGCTTAGTGTTTATTCCGTTTCTAAAGCAAATATACAATTAAAACGACGACAATACCTTCTATTCTCGGACGTAAACGTTCTTATTTGACCTTCCACATTCCCACAAAAGTTTTACTATTTACAAGGCAGTAATGAAATCGTTGAACTCTTTTCAAGATACATTTGGTTTGTATAGTAAAATTCTAGTGCTAGATCGACCATATTCCCTGGCGTTGAAGACACTTTTGTCGTGTCTTTCTAGACTCTTGTGTTCTATTAGTCAAGACCAATCTGCTCTGCTGACTAAAACTCCTATGTAGCGCTGCCAAAAAACTGTTTGTTTGTAGACAAGGTCGACAAAAACCATGTGACACACTAACCTAGAATCCTATGCCTGGGCGCCCAAGGCCCCCATTGAAAGACATGTTTGCCGTGCCGACCAAGACTCTTGGTCTGTGCCGACTACGACACCCTTGTCGTTTCGACTGGCCGTTTCATACTTTTAGATATACATGGATTCTTAAATTCCAGTATTAAGTATTAATTATACGTTCGAGGTTTGATTGCTTGTTGGAACAACGATTGATGACTGAGTTGTAAGTGCCTGGGTCGTAAGTGGCGAGGTCGTAGGTGCTGGAACAATAGTTGGTTGCGTTGTTGGAAGCTGATATGCTAATGGATCAGTCGTTAAAGCTACTGGTTGTGTAAGTGTGGCTTGAGTTGTCGCGTTAAGTATAATATTTATCTGCACAGTTTCCAACATAATTAAACGTGTAAAATGTCACTGGCTATTAAACAACGTATTTAATATGAACAATATTATTTATAGTTTAAGTTCGCCAATTTCATGTCATTCATGTCTTCTGGTAAGTGGACGCACACAAATGGAAAACATGCAAAAGTCTGTTTGGAAGAGCTACAACAGAACTTTGAGGACGGTTTTACAATCTTTATTGCATTAAACAAAATCTATACGTTAACAGTTTCAAATATATGCTGGCTATCAAACCTCTTACCTTCTGGATGGCAAGCAATGAATCACGGTCATGGTATTTAAACACAGACCATTCACAAGTTGTTTAATAACACATTATGTAAATTACCTATATTTTAGGTACATGTATTTGGCTACAAACCTACGCACATGCATCCTAAACAACCATGTTTGTCGACAGTGATTCAGCTGTGTGGGCAACTTTAATCGAACTTTGGACAGTTCGTTGTCAGCAATGTTGTTGCCTTTTAAGAGATAGACAGTGACATATAGAAATTCTACGAAAATCCACGGAATGAATGTTTGCCTAACATTTTCTATTTTCAGTAACAGTGACACAAGTAAACATGCAGTTTTTGTGTATTCACACAATCTATAATCTGTCTCACCTAATTCTGGACCTCCGATAATTTATTTATACTACATGTAAAATTGTCAAAAATAGCATCATTAATACCGGAAGGTTAATATCTCTAGGCACCTTTTTCATTTAAAAAATAAATCTAAAATGAAGTTAAAAGTCAAGATTTTATGTTTTTCCCGTAGGCTTGCGTTGTAAAATGATGTGACATCCATTCAAAGACGGCAGCGTCCGTACAAACGTCAATTGTGGGGTTTGCTCACTGTTCGCGACGTCTGTTATATTTATTGTTGAGAGGCACGGAAAATTAAAAAAAACTTTGTTCAACACTCGTACGGAAGGCCCTGAATTAACAGTTTACTTCAAATTAAGCAGTTATTTCCGTTTCAGATTTTCAGGTTTTTTTTTATTAAAATCTGTTTGTGCTTACTCGTTATCATTGACGTAAAATA
The DNA here is from genome assembly GCF_021730395.1 of Mercenaria mercenaria. Taxonomy (NCBI): domain Eukaryota; kingdom Metazoa; phylum Mollusca; class Bivalvia; order Venerida; family Veneridae; genus Mercenaria; species Mercenaria mercenaria. The sequence continues at coordinate 22,280 of NW_026463274.1, forward strand.
AATACATGACTCGAGTCAAGTGCGTATCGTTGTTTCAGCCATATATATATCATAATGTAGGTGGGGACAGCAAAATGTGCGCAACCTATTTAACTCATTTTCATTATGGGTAACTGTTGTTTACTATCGTATCCAAGGTTCGGATGATAACACTCTGTTAAAAGGTTGTTTTTTAAATAGCATGACTACATGTTTGGTACTGACCAGTGCTTTCTGTTACCTATGTGCTCACTATTGTTAGTGATACTTCGATCTAGGTAAAACATTATTCCTCAGTGCAATTAATGATTTGAATATACATATTACGTTAAACAAATCAATAAATGCCTTTATTCTTTATAATAACATAATATCTATTTTATCAATACCATCATCGCGTCGTTATTTCTCATGCCGTTAAGTGTGAAATCCAAAGTAAAGTGGCGGCATGTTAAAACATTTTTGTGCTATTGATAGGCATGGTAGATCTATAGACAAAATAAGAATATTTTGGAGGGTTATTTTGTTCAAACGCGTCATTTGCTTTCATTTTCGATAATATAAAACACACATGTATTTTTTTCTCGCCAAAAAGTACGTATACGAAACATTTACTTCTATTACAAAAGGGGGCAGTGCATAGCTGCATGTATATTGTAAATTCCACCCAAAACACGATGAACGCAAGAAGAAAACAAACAACAACAGTTTTTGTTAAAAATGATTTGTAGCAATTCAAACATTATATAGATATTCAGTCGAAAATTTCTTAGTTGCAGGAACTTTTACCGTACTGTGTATAACTAGCTTATTAAATACTACTATTTATTTACAAAAATATACTCTGGCAAAAATGACGGTTACGGGTATCTGTTGCCACGACTTGTAACTAATGCAGCAATATACACATAATATCACTGTGGTCATGTATATGCCGTGATATTTTTGATGGCGGAATAAGACCGGATATTATTTCATCACAAACGAGAACCTAAGAGGATCCACAGACATTCCGAAAGCCAGCTGGATGGCTTCCTAACATGAAAGAATTTTACACACTAAAGGATTTTCGAGCCACCGGCGTTAAGGGGCAAGTGATTCGAATTCGAAGTAAGCAGTCTCAACCACATGACCCAGAAGTCACCTAAACGGCGGCCAATTGAAATATACTTCAAAAACTGTTAAAATTCTAATTTAAAGGCATATCAATCTCACTGACTCTTTATTTATAAGACATCCTTAATGCGACTACACGTGCCATTTAAAATGTATGATGACATTTCAATAATCGTCAAACTCAAGTTTGAATTTATCTGTACATGTGATAAATGTTTATATTTTCAAATATTTTTGTGAGATACAGCTATTTATACAGAATATTTTGTAGGCCAATCATTCTTGAATTTTCTGTGTAACATTTATTTGTCCAGTTGTACTAGATCTACGTGAGTCGGTGTAAACATGAACTGAATGTGAGCCAACGTATATCGTTTGATGGTCTTCGACAGTCCTCAATAATTTCGTGTATTCTAACTAACGATCAACTGCACTTTTTCAAAATTTCAAATTTATAAATAAAACACACCTTCCGTAACCGGTAACGTGAAGGTTGTTTGTGTTTGTCGGTGATAGAAAAAACCCTTTTTACACGTTTTCTATTAAATTAGCTGTATCGATATGTTATGAAGGAAACTTCTTACTTTTTTCTCAGATGTAGGTCTGGGCTCAAATTTAAAGCAATCCGCCTTGACTCAAATTTTATCCACGTACTCAGACTGGCATGGTCGACAGCTAATTTAGTTTACCCTTTACTGAGCAGCAAACAAACCCGTGGAGGCGAGTCGATATTGGAGCTACGAATTACATTGCCAATGTTATATTATTCAATTGCATTGGTGGTCTATGCGAGGGAGGTGAATGCAGTAAGTTAGCTCCCTTTGTTTCATTCTGTTAATTGAATATTTACAAATATTTCCAAGAAACTTATATTTTGTAATTCCTTACATTTCCTTACATTCCGTTACAGAGTCGCAATCAAAGAGGATACTTTAATTCAGTCACCAATAAAATTTGTAAAGCTTACAGTGTTATGACTAAATGTTAAGATAAACATATTTTAAGAGAAATCTAATTTTTTACTCATGTCATGGGACTTTTGCATGACGAACATGTTAGACCCCATCAGTTCAAACAAGAGGCCGTGATGGACCTAGATTGCTTACCTCTAGAGTTTATCATAACAGAAAAGTTCCAATAATGGTAGTGAGTTATACATGACACATTTCTTCGAAGCTTGGAAGGCATGCAGGTTCATAACAGAACTATATTTTCAAAGTTTTCAATATTGTAAAAGAAAGACAACAAGACGATGAAGGCTTTAACAATTTTAGTACTGGACACAAAAAAAACTAAACTGCATAGATATCATTGATACAATTATTTTGAAACGTTGTCAGTTATTTTTAGTTACCAGCCTACTATATTTACATGAAGCGAAAAGTGACAACGCGCCCTGGTGGACAAGGTATTAACAATTCAAATACTTTTAACAAGCTTGATTGATTAAGAAATAATATATCCCAAACAGTGATCCGCTTTAAAAGTAATCATTGTTTGCAGTTCAGATGCGAAGATGATATATCACAATACATCACAAGTGAACCACTCGATTGATATAATAATACGCATCTGAACGACAAACACTGATTTTATTCAACGACATATCACTGTTTGTGATATATCATTTCGTCATTAATTATTATCTTCACTGCTATTCTGGGGGCCTCCGTGGCCGAGTGGTTAAGGTCGCTGACTTCAAATCACTTGCCCCTCATCGATGTGGGTTCGAGCCTCACTCGGGGTGTTTAATTCTTCATGTTAGGAGGAAGCTGGCTTACGGAAGGTCGATGGTTCTACCCAGGTGCCCGCTCGTGATGAAATAATGCTCGGAGGGGCACCTGGGGTCTTCATCCACCATTAAAGCTGGAAAGTCGCCATATGACCTATCATGTGTCGGTGCGACGTTAAATCTAAAAATAAAAAAAAACAATCATTGCTATTCTCATTTTCTTAATGCTGAAGATTTAACTTCATAGCCTCTGTCCTATATGAAGTGTTGGACTTTGAGCATATGGTTATGTATAAGGAATAACAAGAAATTTATTCGCTATGTTAAGTGGCTTCCCATAATTGGTGCAATACATGTCGGATGTATATTTCATACATTTAATTTCAGTTCTTTTCCATAATGATATGCCAATACCAAATAGATTTAAGCATTTTGGTTAGAAATATGCGTTTTACTGATATAGCATTTTCATGCCGGATTGTGAGTAACAGACTTCAAAAAGGAGAATAAATGTATCAAAAACTAATGGTCAAACAGGTACATGTATATTGACTGCTGTTTTATGATAGGGCATGGATAGACCTTGCATCATTGGTGGATTCACCAAAACCTTAAAGAGAATTCCTATAGTTTTTTATTCCTTTCATGGATATTTTTTAAATTCACATATACGATACGAATATTTGTGCTGAAAACAATGAACAAATAAAAACAATGGGTCACCAGGCTTGTTTTTGTGAAAAATTGTTTTTGAACATACCCACTGTTGCTGAAACTGCCAGCGATTTTTCAACATTTTCATAATTTTCTGTTTTTTTTATAAATACCAACCAAACTATACTTCAAGACAGCACAATAAAGTTTAATCTTTTTACAGATTTTATTATATACTTATTTGATATCACAGTCATATTTGTATTACTATATCCTTACAATAATGAGTACAAATGAAAGAAAATTTTGTTTCCTATTCACTTTTGTGAATTTTTTCCAATGAAAAATACCCATAGTGAAGAATATTCTTTTAAATTTTGAAAAAAACTGTTACAAATAATTTTTTCCTGTTTTTCTTGTGTATGAATAATTGTATTGTGAGCATAAAAAGGCTAAACATGTATGGGTCACCAGGCTAAATTTTATGTTAAGACCGCTTGAATACAACATCTGTTCGGACAAAAAATGGTGTGAACCTGTCCAAATTGATTACATGTATATCTGCTGGAAGTTAGAAAATGTTTTAAAAATTCTTATTTTTTTCTTAAATTGAATGCTAAATAATCTGAAAGGTGATATTGTCTTATAAGTACTAAGTCAATTGTCTTACATTATACGAACGACACTAAAATGCGATGTGAAAACACAACCACTAAAATGGCAAGATACCTTCAGGCAGGGTACTTGTCAATACAACATAAACCAGTATTAACATTTGATTACTGATAAAACTTATCAAAAATGTTATTTCATTCAAGATTCCTCATATTTAAGATTGTATGTCACAAATTTCAACAAATGTTGACTTCACTTCAGTTTTCCATAGAAAGTGTCGGCTGCGTAGGAAGATGCGCATAAAAAGAACTATAGGAATTCCCTTTAAATATAAACAAATGCTCATAACTAAAAATGCTATTTAATGCGGACCTAAGAAAATTGAATTTTTTTAAGTATACATTCGACATGGTATACACACATATACATACAATAACTATAAAGGAAAACCTACGATTTCCTCGCACAAAAAATGAGGTTTAAATTTGCAATTCTCGTCCCTTACAGTTTATGCCCGTAAGAAGTAAGAAGTAGTATAGGCGTATCTTTGTGTGTAAACAAACGGGCGCAATCTTGGATGACCTAGGTACTATATATAGTAACTCATTTGCATATAAGAAATGAACTCAGTACTCATGCGCAGCGGCCATTTTGAATTCTATTTTCAGAATCACATCATATTTCTATTTTAAGAATGACTTCACAATGTTATAAATAGAAACGATCGTTATAAATCTATTTTAAGACTGTCATACTAAAAAGGACTGTATATTCTATGAATAGAAAATGTCTCCCTGAGCTGACTCGTATATGTATCTAGGACATGGCGGCGCACATTGAGGATCAGGTGCTCAGCCCTAGAGATAACATGAAAACAAAATATTACAAGAAAATCAAATAAGCTATTAATTATATTGAACTATATAAATTCATCTCACACATAAATGAACAAATACATGTTTTTCAATCAAATAGATCATATTAAAACGTAAAGAACATTACTAATCTAAAACGAAATGGTATCACGTTAAAACTAAAACATTAATCACTGTTTAAAATAAATACATGTTTAAAAAAGCAAGATTTACTGAAGATTACTTTCTTGTCCACAATGTGTACCCCTCGGCGTCCATTAAGTAAATGACCATGTATTTGTTTTAACAAGAGGTCATTCAAATGAAATCTAATTTTAGAATGAACTTCCGACGTCGGTACAACTATTAGACATTTGCGAGTTAAGTCTACGTGGACTGTAGACACCTAAGACGATAGATTTTTCAAGGGGACCGTCTCAACATAATTTGATTATATTATGAGCGGTAGGAAAAAGAATTTATAACGGCAATAGGGTTTGGGTTATTATATCATCACTATGCGGTAGGTGATATAAATTTGGATGTGTCAGATTATAGCTCGACTTTTCGAAGAAAAAGTACAGCTATTGCACTCGGTCCGGCGTCGGCGTCGCCGTTGGTTAAAGATTTTGATAAAGTCTAATATCTCTGTTACTATCAAAGCTATTGACTTGAAACTTAAAATACTTATTAACTATCAAAGCCTACACCAGGAAAAACAATCCCCATAACTCTGGTTTGATTGTTTACAGAATTATGCCCCTTTTTAATTTAGAGTTTTTGGTTTAAGGTTTTGATAAAGTCAAATATCTCTGTTACTATCAAAGCTATTGACTTGAAACTTAAAATACTTATTAACTATCAAAATCTACACGCGGAGAAACAATCCCCATAACTGTGATTTGAATTTTGACAGAATCATGCCCCTTTTTAATTAGGTATTTTGTTAAAGTTTTTGATAAAGTCAAATATCTCTCTCATTATCAAAGCTATTGACTTGAAACTTAAAATAGTTATTTACTATCAAAGTCTACACGCTGAAAAACAATCCTCATTACTCTGACTTGAATTTTGACAGAGTTACGTCCCTTTTTAACTTGGAATTTGGTTAAGATCATACCCATGCTATAGTTTCTTATCTGCAATGTTTAGTGTGAGTCTGTCAACAATTGCAAAAGAGATAAAGTACATAATATCATATTACTTAGCCATTTCATAATTTGGCCGACGATTGGGGAACGGCGGAACCTACGTCATATTTTGAGTAAGATACCTGCAGCAACTGGTGCTATTGACGGAACTTCACATAAAATTTACAGGCCAATGTCGGAGCCACAAGGACAATATTATTCTGGACAAAGGCATTATCATGCAATGCACACTCAAATAATTGTTGACAATGCAGGTGTTATAAGATACATTGAATGTTGTTTCCTTGGACATCAAAATTACGCACAGCAGTTTCAAATGATGCGACAAATAGGCAATGACTTGCCATTCCCTGACGATTGTTTTTTGCTAGGTGATAAAATATATCCTCATAGACACTCCATAATGACATCTTTCTTTTCTGCGGAGATTCGGAGAAAAGTGGGACGAGACAAAATGACACAAAAATGTACAAAACTGAACAGATTTATATCTCATTATTAAAGAATAACTGTAGAACAATCGCAGAATTGAAGTGTTACAAGAGCGTAAGCTCTGTATGGAGGCATTCACGACAAGAACCGTACATGTCTGTGCATCCCTTGTGTGTAGAAGAAAACATATCGGATTGATTGTATAAACTGAAAACTATCAACACGAAATGAATTTTATTTCATTCATGTTGATGCCATAATACAGTTTAAATGGGAAGATTTTTTATTTTGTTTTATTTATTTTTTTATCAAGCAAAAAAATCTATCCATCTCTTCGTCAATCCGCTATTGACAAATTAAAACAATAAAGTTATACGAATACAAAGTCTTTAACGCGGCTAATACAGAAATAATAAGTGTTCAGCCAAGCGGGGCAATATACGCCCGAAGGGTTATATCAGAGGATGGGAGCAAAACTTAAAGAACTTTACTGTTGAAGACCAAAGGAAAAGGACAACAAATGGAAGAAATTCCCCGAAAAACTCGCAAGTCCACTAAAAATCATTACCAGGTACAGATATGTCAAAATACACCTTAACTTTGCAGGTACCATCCATGTTGTACCATACAAAAGTGGTCTCGGTTTTTCATTACGGCCAATAATAAAAAAGTTACAAAAAACCTATTTATAGTAACATAAAAGGGGAGTAATATAACAAAAAATATTGTTAGTGAACAAAAAAGGGATCTGCCAAATAAAAACAAGAGCTTCGCAATGCAAAGCAACATAAACACAAAACGAAGTCGTATGACCGTTGACCCCTAAGTGTGACCTTGACCTTGAAGCGGGTAGTCTCAATGTGGTGAAAATCTGAGCCAAGTTTCTTTTAATTCCATCAAGCAATTCAAGAGTTACACATCGCACTCGAAACTAAGTTATATGACATTTGACCCCTAAGTGTGACATTGACCTTGTAGCTAGCCATCCAAAGCATGCGCTCTGCACGTCGTCTCGATGTGGTGGACATTTGTGCAATATTTCTTTAAAATCCTTCAAACAGATCAAAAGTTACAGAGCGGACACTAAACAACCTCATATGACCTTGACCCCTAAGTGTGACGTTGGCCTTAAAGCGAGCCACCTGATACAGGCGCTCTGCACGTCGTCTTGATGTGGGGAACATTTGTATCAAGTTTGTTAAAAATCCTTCGAGGGGTTCACGAGTTACAGAGCGGAGTCGGCACGAAATTGCTAACGGACAGACGGACACACAGACAGACAGATGACCAGATGAACATCTGTGATATCCTAAAATACGTCCCTTCGGGCGTATAATAACAACAAAGGAATGGAGACGCAAGATATTACGTTTTCTACAGTTTTCACTATGTTTTACCTGCTGACCTACATTTTGATCCCAGCTGACCCAGTTCAGATTTTTTCATGCTGGACGACGACGACGATGGAGTACGGATACATTGTGGTCAAACTAGCTCATCTTTTCAACTTTGTCACAAATGCGCAACTTATAATATTGAAGAATATTTCAGGAAAGTGTTATGACGCTAGATCAAATACTTTTTGCGACATGTATAAAAAAACATTTCTCTGGCGAACAGACGGATGGACAGATAAATCCAAACAATTGATCATCTTAGGTGTTCACAGTCCACGTAGACATAATTCGCAAATGTCTAATATCCTTGGATGACCAAACTGCGCCACTCTAAGCTTTAACTGTAAAACGTAATATATATAAAAGATATGAGACAATAATACTTCACTTACCTATTGTATTAATCAAATCTGTTTGCCAGAGAAATGTTTTGTTATGCATATCGCAAAAAGTATTTGATCTAGCGTCATAACACTTTCCCCAAGGTTCTTCAATATTATAAGTTGCGCATCTGTGACAAAGTTGAAAAGATGAGCTTATCTCTTCGCAATGTATCCATATTCCATCGTCATCGTCCGAAATGAAAATAAATCTTAACTGTGTTAGCTGGGATCAAAACGTAGGTCAGCAGGTAAAACATTGTGAAAACTGTAGAAAACGTAATATCTTGTGTCTCCATTCCTTTGTTGTTATTATACGCCCGAAGGAACGTAGTTTGGTGTTCGTTTGACCGTCTGTCTGTCTGTGTGTCCTTCTAAGGGGTCAAAGGTCATATAACTTTGTTTCGAGTGCGATGTGTAACTCTTAAACTGCTTGAAGGATTTAAAAAAAAGTTGGCACAAATGTTCACCACATTGAGACGACGTGCAGAGCACATTGCTCGCTTCAAGGTAAAGGTCACACTTAGAGGTTAAAGGTCACATGACTTTGTTTTGTGTTTTTGTTGCTTTGCATTGCGGTGCTCTTGTTTTTATTTGGCAGATTCTTTTTTTTTTTGTTCACTCTTACAATACTTTTTATTGAATTACTTCCCTTTTATGTTACTAGAAATATGTTATTTTGTAACTTTTTTATTATTAGCCATAGGTAAAAACCGAGACCACTTTTCTTTGGTACAACATGGATGGTACCTGCAAAGTTAAGGTGTATTTTGACACATCTGTACCTGTTAATAATTTTAGTGGACTAAGAGTTTTTCGGGGAATTTCTTCCCTTTGTTGTCATTTTCCTTTGGTCTTCAACAGTAAAGTTTTTTAAATTTGCTCCCATCCTCTGATATTTGACTTTATCAAAACCTTTGGGGGCCTCCGTGGCCGAGTGGTTAAGGTTGCTGACTTCAAATCACTTGCCCCTCATCGATGTGGGTTCGAGCCTCACTCGGGGCGTTGAATTCTTCATGTGAGGAAGCCATCCAGCTGGCTTACGGAAGGTCGGTAGTTCTACCCAGGTGCCCACTCGTGATGAAATAATGCACGGAGGGGCACCTGGGGTCTTCCTCCACCATTTAAGCTGAAAAGTCGCCATATGACCTATCATGTGTCGGTGCGACGTTAAATAATAATAAAAAAAAAATAAAAAAAAAAACTTTTACCACAAATTCTAAGTTAAAAAGGGACATAACTCTGTCAAAATTCAAATCACAGTTATGAGGATTGTTTTTCCTGGTGAAGACTTCGATAGTAAATAACTATTTTAAGTTTAAAGTCAATAGTAACAGATACATTTGACTTTATCAAAAGCTTTAACCAAACATTCTAATTTAAAAGGGGGCATTATTCTGTCAAAATTCAAATCAAAGTTATAGGGATTGTTTCTCCCGGTGTAGACTTTGATAGTAAATAAGTATTTTAAGTTTCCGGTCAATAGCTTTGGTAGTAACAGATATATTTGACTTTATCAAGAACTTTAACCAAAAATTCTAAGTTAAAAAGGGGCATAATTCTGTCAAAATTCAATCAGAGTTATAGGGATTATTTCCCCTGGTGTAGACGTTTATAGTAAATAAGTATTTTAAGTTTCAAGTCAATAGCTTTGATACTAACAGAGATATTTTACTTTATCAAACATTTTAACCAAAAATTCTAAGTTAAAAAGGAGCATAATTCTATCAAAATTCAAATCAGAGTAACGCAGATTGTTTTTCCTGGTGTGTACTTCGATAGTAAATAATTATTTTAAGTTTCAAGTCAATAGCTTTGATAGTAACAGAGATATTTGACTTTATGAAAAACATTAACAATAAATTCTAAGTTGAAAGGGGCATAATTCTATCAAAATTCAATCAGAGTTATGGGGATTATTTTTCCTAGTGTAGACTTCGATAGTAAATAACTATTATAAGTTTCAAGTCAATAGCTATGATAGTAACAGAGATATTTGACTTTATCAAAAGCTATAACCAAAAATGCTAAATTAGAAAGGGGCAAAATTCTGTAAAAATTCAATCAGAGTTATGGGGATTGTTCTTCCTTGTGTAGACTTTGATAGTAAATAAGTATTTTAAGTTTCAAATCAATAGCTTTGACAGTAACAGAGATATTTGACTTGATCAAACATTTTAACCGACGGAGACGCCGACGCCGACGCCGGAGCGAATGCAATAGCTCTACCTTTTCTTCGAAAAAAACGAGCTAAAAACAGGCACATCCAAATTTTATATCACCTGCGCATAGTGATGATATAATAACTCAAACCCTATTGCCGTCATAAACTCTTTTTCATATCGCGCATAATATAATTGAACTATGTTGAAACGGTCCCCTTATAAAAATCTATCGCCTTAGGTGTCCACAGTCCACGTAGACTTAATCCGTAAATGTCTATTATTAGGTACTGTATACTCATAGCGAAGGTCATTAATCAAACAAGTCTTTGATGGTTGAGCTTTGGTATTCATGCGTAAATTTGTACCGGATGAAAAAGACATTAAATTCTCCATTTGACACTCAGGCGTTGTAGTGCATTTTCTGCCTCTCTGAGTCCATGTAGAAAACTCATTATCTTTTTCGGAATAGCGCTGAAGCGTGATAGTGCACTTTCTGCCTCTCTGAATACATGTGGAAAACTCATTAAGTTTCTTGATTTGGAATTCAGGCATGACAATGTACCCGATGCCTGTCGGAGCAAGTATAAACTAGATATCTTTCACCGACTTGAAACTCGGGTGTTAGTGCCTCTTTCATACCATCAATAATATGATGTTAAAAACACTTTGTTAGTTTTCTAAAATATTTGCCAGCATTTTCAATGATCATCTAGAGTTTTAGAACCGGTAAGGTACTTTTGGAGAAGGTTGCTAAAAATCATCAGAAGTAAGACGTCATAGGCTCCATTTTTTACATTTTCGGTATCTGACATTTTTATAAAGCCTATAAGATGCACTTTACCATAACCTAGGTGCCAACCGGAAATGAAGTCATTATTTTTCAAAGTCATCGTACAGGCTCAGGACCGGTACCGTTAGAAAGATCTTTTCGAGTATGTTCGGAAAATATGTACTATTATGGGTCTATCTCTATCCATTTCCCAGATATTGAGGTGAAAACCGGACTCATCTATCCGGAAACACCCGGCTTCACGCCTTTATTATTAAAGATAGCCTAGGCATGCTAGGTATCTAACCAAAGGTTTTGACGAGTACTATAAGTACATACGAACCGGAAATGAAATCAAACGTGCGTAAAATTCACATTTTCTGAATTTTATGTATAATGAGCCGAAATCACTCAAGCGTTAAAACCAGCCTAACTCCTTTATATTTGAACTAAGGATAGACATGTAGGGTATCAAACGAAAGGTCTCGACAAGTATTATAAGGCAATAAACTTAAACTGGAAGTCAAATCACTCATGAGAAAAATACGTTAAAGTAAGCTTACCTTGTCCTTACACTTTGATATCCAAAATGACAGTGAATGAATTTACAGGGCGAAGTATAATAAATAGAGACAAAGCAACGTGCTGATTAGTCAGCATAGCTAATAGCATTGTTCTGATTGATTAGTGATATGACGCATTCTGATCGGTTCAAAAGATTTAATCCCCAAAGAAAGGCTGGCTTACATGTTAAATATTCAGTTTCAGATTTATTGGCATATCGGCATATACAATATACCTTTGGCCATTTACAGAAATGAAAAGGATGGCCAAGATGTCACAAAATATATAGTAAATACAACTATATATATGTATATATTAATCATTAAAAAGCAGCAATATTTGTAAGTTTTTCCTTTCTTAATTGCATAGCATAATATACATATTTGGCTGACCTGAGATGAATTTTGTCGATTTCTTTGTAGTTATATATTCCCCATACTTCTGAATCATACAGAATTATAGGAGTTACAAGAGAATCGAACAACGACAATTTTGTTTTAATGTCCATCTTAAGGATAACATGGTGTAATAGCCATATTCCATATCTTGTAACTGGATGGTAATATTTAAATGAAATTTGGTCACTTTAAAGACATTCAAAATTAAAAACGTTCCACCGAGAGATTTTATGAATTTTATCAATTTTAGGGGAGATAATCGGTATTGAAGTTAACATTGATGCATATGGGAAATATATAATTTATTTGATTATGAGAATCTGAGCTTGAGTTCCGAGAAAATTTTGCGGTAGAAAGCTGCATTATATGATCCTGATACAAATATCAAAAAGAAATCTAAGATTCCCTGTAGGGAAAAGGAGAAAAATATTTTTCTGGTTTTCAGGGGAGATAACTCATGAAAAACCAAAATTATAAGGGGAGGTAATCTAAAGGAAATCTTTTGAGAACTTCTGTCACTATATAACTTGTCAATATGCTACTTATTTCTATCATTGACATTTTCAAAGCTTACATTATCAAGTTGTATGTACGCCTTTGGTGAAATTGAGGCCTATTACGGGTAGTCATCATTAATTCGATTTAATACAGACAGCAGGTTATTATATGCTTTCAAAGCCTGGTCATTTAGAGTTTTCACAGCATTTAACACAGTACCTGTGTAATCAAATTTCACTCCAAGATAGCAAAAAGAATCTACTTTTTCGACATGTTCTTCATTTATAAACCATGTATAATTATTTCTAGATTTTTTTCTTTTCAAATATACAAATTTTACCTTTATCAACATTTGTTTTCAAGACCCATTTGCGTGAATATTAAAAAAGATTATTGAGCTGGAGTTGAAGAGTATCAGGACTGGTAGTAAAAATTGCAATATCATCTGCAAATAGTAACATATACATAGATAACAAGTTTATGTCGTCATTTGTGATTTGTGAGAAATCAACGTTACTATCAATAACATTCACAAAGAGGATAAAGAGCAGAGGAGAGAGTAGATCTCACTGTTTCAATCCGAGTTTTATATCAATATAATGTGAATATGACATTGTATGCAAGTCTTTTATACAGGATTTAACATTTTGATAAATGGCTTTAATCATTTTGATTATTTTACAACTTATTCCAAACTGCACGTGTTTTATCTATAACGCTTCATGTATTATTGTATCAACGGCTTTTTTCGTAGTCAACAATGACACAGTACAGTTTGGCCTTGTTTAACAACACCTTTTGAATAATTGCATGTAGAAGAAAGATACAATCTGTGGTACTACGTTTATCTCTAAACCCGTATTGTACATAATTTAACATATTCTCATTTTCACAAAAGTTATTGATACGATTACGTAGAGCAAGAGAAAAAATCTAAGCAACAACATTTACAAGAGTTATGCTTCTATAATTAGAAGGATATTTATGGTTACCTTTTTTATAAATAGGAACTATTGCTCCCTTACTCCATGCTTCCGGATATTACCCTTTATCATAAATAATATTGAATATCTGAACCAGATAAAGTGATACAAATTCTTTCGAGTCAATAAAGAAATCCGCCACATTTTTGTCAACATCACAGCTCTTATGTCCATTTAAATTTGAAATTGTCTTGCGTATTTCCTTTACAGAGTAAGGACGACCAAGGCTATCAATAATTAGTGATTCGTCTCTATCAACAAAATCATTTTGGTTGAAAGTGTTCTCATGCTGTATATTAGACACATCGCAAAAATAATCTACAAAATCATTTAAATCAACATCACTACTGGTCATATTCGTTTTACACTGATACATTCTGATGTATTTCCAAAATTTTGTAGAATTACTTTTACTGAGATTAGACAATGTTTGTTTCTCTTTCATCATATACTTTCTTTTAGAATTTCTCTTCACATTACAAAACTCTTTTCGTGCATTTAAAAATAGCATCTTGTTTTCATCTGTAGGGTTTTCGTTCAGTAATCTTTTACAACTATAAAACTCAGTTTTACTCGATTTACACAAATCATCAAACAATGGTGATCGCTTAACTGTTAATCTGTTCTTACGCTTCAATGAACATGTTTTGCCTTGCAGTTTGTAAGAGATATCAAAAACTAGATTGTAAACATCATTAATACATGTATTTATGTCTGATTCATCCGAAAGTACTTTATTTGTAATTTCAACAAACAATGACTTTTTATTATTTAATACTGTATTCAATTGATTTATATCGCAATGTTCCCGTACTATTTTGTCATATGACTGACATCCTTTACCATGATTTTTCATATTTACAACATTAAAATTAAGCGAGATAGGACAATGATCCAAAAATTCGGATAATTCATGTACATTCATATAATCAATCAAAGAAATTACATCAGTATCTATAATAACATAATCGACCACGCTCGCGGCCATAGTATTTTGTGTTATATTATAAAGGGTAAAATGACCTGGTTCTAATCAACCATTCAAAATACACAATATATTTTGTTTACACAGCGTTAGAAGTTCATTCCCATAACTGTTTAAGTGTTGATCAAATGATGATCGTATCGGTAAATTTTCAAATAAGTAATCATCGTTAGGCATGTCAATGTTTATATCTTCAACTATATCTGACCTTTAACCTACTCTTGAGTTCAGTTCTCCTGTTAATATAATATTACCGTACTGAATATAATGTCGTATGTCATCGGCTATTAATTCATAAAAGTCAAATTCAAACAACAACAACGAAGAATCTCTGTTCCTGTATACAATAGAATGTAATATCTACAAAGATATATGTTATTTGAAGTACCAAAAACGTTGTTTTTTTTAAGTTTTAACCAAATTACACCTTTATCGCTTAGACTAGGCAACTCTATATGTCCTGAGAATTTCTCTTTATAGAAAATAATTAGACCACCACTGTTGCGCTTTGCGCTTTTGTTATACTTTGGACGAGGGCAGGAAAAAACTCTCAAAGTGTTCAATATTAATATTTGAAGTTTTAGAATTCCTGGTTTCAGTAGTAATAATTAGGTCATATTTATTAACCAAATTTATGAAATCACTATCATTGATTTTATTGGAAATCTATTGAACATTCCAAAGAAGAACTCTAAGCTGCTTCTCGTCTGCTTCCTATTCATGACTCATTGCCTGGTCTTCAGGCTGAAGATCTTTTAATCGGTTGTGATAGGATTATTTAGGTTGCGTTGCGGCACAGGAGGTACACGAGGATTTTGATATCTATTACGCTGACCGCTTGCATGTGATATGGAATAAGTATTTTTCTTTTTAACTATCGAAATTCCTGCTAACTTCAATTTCCGTTACCCTTCTGCTCGTATCATCAAGTTTTGCTTCAAGCGATAATACACGTGCTTCCACTGACGACACATTTTGCGAAATAATACTTATATCAGATTCAATTTTATCTAGTTTAGAAAGTTTTGCTTCCATAGATTTTTTACTTGACTAAATGGCAGTTAATTTTGACATCATAGATTGGAACCATGTTTGATTACTTATCTTGTGTGGAGCAGGTGGGGTTGTAGGTGTGTTCGGCGTACACACTGATTGCATCGGCGGGCCATTCAAGACATGTAAGTGCGGTGGATAATATTGGCCAATATATGGTGTTCCTGTATATGCGCATTTTGTTGATAATTGATTGAACCAGGCGAGGTCATTGTAGGATTTGACGCTGACGGCAAGGTGGTCACATGCACGGAAGAAGCAGTACGCTTTTCCGGTTGATCATTGACGTAGCCTGGGGACGCCTCGTCTTTAGTACGTTTTTGACCGTTTTTATCTTTTTTATTCGTCATTTATGAAAGCTAGTCATTAATTGGATAATTGCTACCTAACACCTTTAAACCGTTTAAACCGTTAATCTTTGTACATCTCAGAAAATCAAGTAATTCCTTAAAACGTCATTTGTGCGGTTGTTTGGTTCAAAGCTGTTCCAAACTGGAATGTCTATTTTTAACCACCAATCAGAAATAATAGGAATGACCAGTGTTACTAAAAATACCTCAAATGCAAAGTATATAACAGCGCGTTCACCAGAAAAAAAACATTCTGACCTCAGAACTCAAATTATGGAAAGTAGCCCAACAATAAACGACACAATGGTGAATTCCTTCAGTGTGGAAACTCAACGAAGCGTGTCCAGTACATCACAAAGTATCGATTAATAAAGCGCATTTCAATAAAGTGCATCTTGGGATTTCCACAGACACTTTTGTAGAATTATTTACAGCCTATATAAAAAACAGGACGTTTTTAAATGTAGACTTTTCCATCATCCACACTGGTGATCCATAAAGGGACATGTGGGACAGTTTGGATGAAGGTCATTATTTGGTAGATATAAAGTGTGCTTTACCTGACGTTCTGGAAGCTAAAGGGTGTCTCTATGTTAAGTACAAGGACAAAACAAAAACAAGAATAGAGTTTGATATGAATTACTTTACATGGGTATATATGCTCCGATATTATATGAGTAAATATCATTCGAAAATAGCACTTAAGTGGTGCGAACATAGCTTGCAACCAATTTCCTATTGCTCTTGTAACATCAGTACAGAACCTGAAGGACCCGAAAATATCTACATAGATGTACTTACTATGCTCTGTGGTCATCATGCAAGCAGAAATTGGTAGATAAGCATTTAAAAGCGTGTCTGACTTGCTGAAATGCGTTGATCAATTACACGAAATTTGTATGAAAGACAGACTAAAGAGATAGTTTTTATAAAGAATAAATGATGGATGTGTTACCATCGGATCTCGGTTGGAAACTATTTTCCGACTGTGTAGAAAGACCGTACATACCGTTATATTACATGCTGGACTATGAGCCGCATCAAATGGCTCTTCGCAAAAAAACAGCACAAACATTTTCCCACGGAATCATAAAACAGTGGTTAAAGCAAACGAGCATTTTTATATCTTCTAAGGACACTTTGATCGACATGATTCGTTTTCTTAAGACGAATTTGAATATTAAGGCGATCAGTGAAAGTGACAGGATTACTTACATTACTAATAATGAGGAAATAGCGCTTTATGTCAACAATGTGATACGAGGTGGTGGCCAAGAATTTCAGTGCGATTGGTTTCCAGTCTAAGGGAATGATAATAAACATAATCTTATTTTACTTACGAAATCTGTAGATATCATTGATGCAATTCTTTATTTAGAACTGTGAGAGACGCTTATTGAGAAGCTTTGTTAAAACGATGATGACGAAATAAAATACAAAAAACAAATATGTTGTTTTATTTATGTACACCACCACACCTACCATTGCTTCACCTTACATTTCTGTCAACTCAAATTCAAATGTATGGGTTATAAATAACAAAGACATATTGTTCTTTCAATCCTTTATTGCCCAAGCTTGTAATACTAATACCGACTACATGTATCTTTTCGTCCAGAACATCGGTTCATAATGTAATATACTGCAATATACGCAGTAGGGCCCGCATATGTTTGAATCTGTATCCTGTATTAGACTGAAGTTCATCCAATAATGCTGTTAATAAAGAATATGTTCTGTTCTAATTTCGAAGGGACTGTTCGTATGGGGTCCCTCGTTTTATACTTTGACGTCTATCCTTATTGCTTAATTTCTGTTTTAATGTTCAGTCCATACGTGTTTAGCTGCAGATGGGTCAATGCCTCGTCTACTGCTAGACTGTGTAATGGGTTTTGTCGTTTCCACCTACCAAAGAACATTTTCGCTTTTTTGATGTCCTTTTCCCATTGAGATTTATCTATTTCATATGCCGTAGCTACGGGTGATACAATTTTTTTGCTTTCTTACGCTTGCTCTAAACTATTCATTATAATCCTCACCATCATCATTATTATCATCATTATTATTATCATCGTCATCATCCTTTTCTTCGCAGTTTTTGTGAATCAGCACTTTAAATCAGGTTTGTACATGCGAATTGCCTCAGTAATGGCTAAAGGGACGGGTAAATGCGAATTAAGATGCAGTCGTTCGGCCGTGTTCATTATTGATCTATACTAAGGACATCTATCCAAATAATAAATTGACGTTAATATTTCATCTAGGTAGTCTCTGGCCGATTTATGTATATCCAGTAGTATATCATTGATCATTTTACGTTCCCCAAGACTAGGATGACATTTAAGATATCGTGAGACGGCATGGTATCTAATCTCAGATTTATATACACATTTCATTTTATAAATGGATAATTCTCTCAACATACACATCTCTGTAGTCGCGTGATTAGCTTGGCACATTACATGGTCTTTCAGCCTTGTCATTTCTGTTTTTGGTAGTCCAGATGGTACATTCAGTTTCACTGGTTTCCTGTCAATATTAACCCCTTCCGCCTCCTTCTCATCTTCGTCATCATTATCGTCATCACTGTCAGACAAATCTCCATCGCCACACAATTGATTTTTTCCAACGTTTGCATACGTGTCTTCATCCATCAGTTTTCCCTTTTTAGTTGCTGGACTTTCTGTCTCAAATACATTTTCACGTAAACCGTCTTGTTCTGGGGTTCCCGATTTCAAGTCTACCACCAAAAATCCGTGCGGTCTAGATGTTGCGTTTTCAAATCGTTTCATAAAGATGGTATGGGAGGAAGGATAGATTCTTCAAGCCAAGGTTGCCACTTGCTGTCTATCTATAGGATTGTTAAAAAAACACTAGATACTGTGTATTCAAGGCGATATCTCTGCATGCTTTACCTTTAGGGAACAAATTTTGGGTGAGCTGTGTTGACTGTCCTTGGTAAAGAGATCAGCAATTCTTTGATCGCATTAAGCTTCAGTTATTAACTCGCCAAAGACCAGCAGGTCCCTTTGATGAACATCTATGTATTGGGAATCGTTCAAGTAGTCTGGAATACCGTGTACAATCATCATACAATTGTTGCTATTGTCCAAAACACCATATGATACGCTGAGGCTGATCCTAAAGTGATTTGGTCAGAGTAGTTTCCTTGTCCATTCAGTTTTTCCACTACCACTTGGTCCTGAAACGACCATGGAAAATGGATGTTGAAACGTCATCACTCTTGCAGTGTTCGTTATTTGTAATGATTGTGAATAATTCCCAGCGTCGCTGTCGCTCCTATGCTTACTACGTTGATGTCTCAGCATGACGTCACGTCTAGAGAACCACTCCTGACAAACAGGGCACTGCTTCATTTCTAAAACAGGGACAAAATGTTTTTCTTTAAAAATAAGACACTGTTTATTTTCTTACAAGTTTTGTTAAACCTTCTAACGCTTTTGACAAAAAGACATCGGAGACGGTAGTGACTGCGGCGGCGGCGGCGGAGGTGGCGGCGTAGTGGCAGCGGCGGCGGCAGTGGCGGCGGCGGTGGCGGTGGAGGTGTTTGTGGTGCTGCCTCAGGTGGTGGTTGTGACGTTGGAGGTAGTGGATGTTTTTCATGCATTAGCTTGTAACGCCTTCTGTCATAGTCAAACTGACTTTTGACTTATATGTATGTGATCCCTAAGTGACCAATGAGAATACCTCGTATCACTTACCAATCAGAACACTGCTATTTCTTATATTGGCCAGTTAGAACGTTGTTTGGACTCTATTTATAGTACTTTGTCCTGTGGATTCATTCAATTCCTTTTTGGATATCAAAGTGTAATGATCAGGTAAGCTTAATTTGACGTAGTTTTGCAGGAGTGCTCTGACTTCCGGTTTAAGTTTATTGCCTTATAGTACTTATCGAGACCTTTCGGTTGATACCCTACATGACTAGCTTTATTTCAATTATGAATCAGTTAGGCGGGTTTTAACGTTTGGCTCATTAGTCGGTCCCTCTTGGAAACACGATTATCAAACTATTCATTTTCCGATTCTTCTTGACGAGAGCTTTCCAACGATACCTCACTTGACCAGGTTCTAGAAACGCGCAGAAAATGTGAATTTTACGCATGATTGTCTTCACTTCCGGTCTGAATGTACCAACTTATAGTACTCGTCAAGACCTTCGGTTAGATACTCAACATGCCTAGGTTATCTTTAATAATAAAGAGTGAAGCCGGGTGTTTCCGGATTAATGATTCCGGATTTAACCTCAGTATCTGGAAAACGGATAGAGATAGACCCATAATAGTACATAGTTTCCGAACCTACTTGAAAAGATTTTTCTAACGGTACAGGTCCCGAGCCTGTACGATGACATTGAAATTTGATGATTTCATTTCCGGTTGGCACCTAGGTTATGGTAAAGTACACCCTATAGGCTTTATAAAAATGTCAGCTACCCAAAATGTAAAAATCCGAGCCTTTAACGTCTTATTTTTGATGGTGTTTAGCAATCTTCTCAAAAAGTACCTTTCCGGTTCTAAAACTTTAGATTGTCATTGAAAATGCTGGCAATTTTTTTTTTAGAAATCTATCAAAATGTTCTTTAACATCATATTATTGATGGTATGAAAGAGACACTAACACCCTGGAACTTTTTATTTGCGTACAAGACCTCTTATAAATTTACGTAAAGATTCCTTCTCGTACTTTGGCGTAAATATTTGGAATAAATACCTGTTGAAATTAAGGAATTCTGGACAATAATATAAAAAAAATCATTCAAAATTTCAAACAACAATTGTTCTTTCACTCCCATTATCGTCCACATACCTTCACCTTGCAGTTGCGCTCCCTTGCTTTGGCATCCCCTCTCCTTTATTATGAGTAAGTTAGCATGACCACCTTTATTTTGGCTGCCCAAATCCAAACGCGGTGCCGAATTGTTGTCTTTATTTGCTAATATATGTGCGTTTGTGAAATTGCGCATCTGTGTGTCTTGGACGGTGGCTTAGAGTGTTGTTATTTATTACTTTTCTGTTTATTTATGTTAGTTAATTGTGTGTTTGTTTGTGTGTGTTTGTCTTTTGGACATGAGTTTCTGTGCTACTGTGGTTTACGTTGTAGTGTAACTGTGATTAAGGAACGTATCATGCCATTTGCATATTCATACTTGTTCTGCTTTCCCCTTCTCACCCCCCCCCTCCCCCTCCCCTCTTTCTACCCAGTACCCCCTCCCACACTATCTATTTTTTGCACGAAATTGAAATGTACTTGTTGGACTTTTGAAGCAACCCGTCTGTAATATTTTTCCGTTACAGCTTCTTTTTGTTTTGGGCCTATTTTGCAAATGCGTGGCCCTGAGTCTGTGTTTCAGGTGCTCTGGGCTTCCGAGAAATCTACCCTTACATATTATCGTATTTCCTACAATTTCTAAATGTTAATGTTTATATACATATAATGATTTTTGTTGCTCTTTTCTCTCTTTTTACATGAGTGTCTGTCGAATGAATAAGTAGTTTAATATAATGATATACTATTTTTTGTGTGTATGTTTTTTCGTGTAATTGTAAATGTTCGTATTCATGCATATTGTGGTTCTTGTTCTTCTTCGTGTAATTGTAAATGTTCGTATTCATGCATATTGTGGTCCTTGTTCTTGTGGACTGGAAGAGTTACTGGAGATAGTTTGCATTTTATTTTAATGCCATGCACACTCTGTATAACCTTTATTTGATTAAGATTTTATAATATTTTTTTATTATCGTTATTTTCATTATTAGTATTAGTATTATTATTATTGAAAATAATTTATCAGAGCTTAAAGTTCCTTATTGCACTGGAAATGCTTCTTCAAAGGATTATGCATATATTTTGCATATTTCTATCCGTATATACCAGTACAATGCAAACATGGTGTGTACAACCTGTTCATCATCACCCATACGATAAAGGAGCTTTCGTTGTGAATAATTCAAACAAAAAATGTCAAAGTATCCACTTATGGACTTGTTTCTTTCCTGAAGCCACACGTAATATCCGATTATTACAATTACGAAAGTATGGAACAGACGGATGTGCTACTTAATCCGAAAATGTATTTACGAACATGCACAAAAAGTGTGTTACTACTCTTCCTTCTACAATGTGGTGACGTGCAATTAAATCCGATCAACGCTGGTAAATCTAGAACACCAAAATTCCCCTGCACAATATGCTCGAAAGGTGTCATAGCAACAAGCAAGTCGGAAACTTGTGATATATGCCAGTGTAAAACACATGTGAAATGTACGGGCTACTTGAACCCAGGAACCTACGTTCATTTTTCTATAAACACTTTGTTCTATTATAATAAGTGTACTTATACATTCCTCCCCAGTGACCATACACTAGACGCCACTGATGTTTTTACCTCATAGGACACAAGTTACACTCTACCATCAGAAGCCGATCCTGATAATTTTCAATGTTTTTCCAGAAAGGGCATGCACTTTTTACATCTGAATGCCAGGTCATTAATACCAAAAATATCCGAAATAAGACTTATTGCTGAAAAAACTAAAGCCACTATAATATCAGTTACTGAAACCTGGCTGGATAATTCAGTTACGGACAATGAACTTTCTATTAACGGTTACTGTGTAGTGCGAAAAGACAGAAATAGAAATGGTGGCGGTGTTTGCACATATATTCGTAGCGATCTTGCACTTAGCGAACGAACTGATATTGATTGTGAAAATGAGGAAATTCTATGGCTTGAATTATATCTTCCTAAATCAAAACCGATTGTTGTCGGCACTTGTTACAGGTCTCCGAAACAAA
This sequence comes from Mercenaria mercenaria, assembly GCF_021730395.1. Taxonomy (NCBI): domain Eukaryota; kingdom Metazoa; phylum Mollusca; class Bivalvia; order Venerida; family Veneridae; genus Mercenaria; species Mercenaria mercenaria. The sequence continues at coordinate 45,174 of NW_026463274.1, forward strand.
GTAATTTTATAGATCGCTTTGAAGAAAACTTATGTAACTTTAGATCTGATTATGAGACTGTTATTTTGGGTGATTTCAATATTTTTATGAATCAGAAAACCAGTTCTTTGTACAAGGCATACATGAACATTTTAAATATTTTCAATTTTACACAAATTATATCAGAAGCTACAAGAGTTACGTCCTCATCTCAGACAATTATTGATCATATTCTCTGCAATACCAAAGAAAATATTTTCCAGTCGGGCACTATTTCCATTGGGGTCAGCGATCAGTGTCTTACTTTTTGTTCCAGGAAAAGGGGTTATTATAATAAGCACAATACCGTTAAGGTAAGGTCTTTAAAGAAATACTGTAAGGAAGAATTCATCCTAAAACTCCTAGACTGTGATTGGACTAAGGTTTTTAACACTAATTGTATCAATACTGCATGGTTATCATTTCAGGAAATATTTATGTCTGTATTGGATTCGGTAGCTCCTATTAAAGAGGTGAGGCTGAAAAATAGAACCGAACCTTGGATATCTCCAGAAATCCTGGAACTGATTAAACTCAGAGATAAAGCTTTATATAAATCACGAAAACACAAATCTTCTTTATTTCACAAACAGTATTGTTATTACAAAACTAAAGTTCAAAATCTTATTAAATCAGCAAAACGGAGCTATTTCTCTAATAAAGTTGAAGAAAACAGATTTGATTCCAAAGGTCTATGGAAGTCTCTTAAACAGTTAGGTTATAAGCAGAAATCAAATGAGAGCTCAAATATTATATTAAAAGTCAACGATGCTATTTGTCATGATCCTGTAACCATTGCAAATCAGTTTAATGAGTTTTTTACAACCGTCGCATCCAACCTGGTGGATATGTTACCTAGTGCAACAAATGTTTTTTCAACTATGTCTTCCATTTTTAAATCATTCTGTCGGGACAAACTTAAACGTTTTGAAGACGAAACAGATAGTCGTCCAGAATTTCGTTTACATCACGTATCTGAACATTTTGTATATAAACAGCTTATGTCTTTGAACTCTGTGAAGAGCACAGGTCTCGATGGCGCGTCAGTTTTGAAACTTCCCATAACGTATATAATTAATTTATCCATAGATTTGTCAGTTGTTCCTGATGACATGAAACTTGCACGTGTTACCCCACTATATAAGAAAAACAGTCCTCTCGAAGTAGGCAGCTACCGTCCGGTAAGCATTTTAAGCATCGTTTCAAAAATACTTGAACGATCGGTATATAATCAACTCTCAGACTACCTTGAAAAACACTCTTTGCTGTTTGAATTCCAGTCAGGGTTTAAGTCTAAGTATTCTACTGATACATACGTAATTCATCTTTTAGATTATATAAAGCAAAATAATGCAAACGGTCTTTATACTGGGATGGTCATGTTAGATCTGCAGAAGGCATTTGATACCGTAGATCACAAAATTTTATGTGAAAAGTTATCAGAAATGGGCGTTTTATGTACTGGTTGGTTTAAATCATACTTGGCTAATCGACAACAAATTGTTAAAATCAACAATTGATTATCAGAACCTGTGAATATTTCTTGTGGAGTTCCCCAGGGTAGTATTTTAGGTCCCCTCCTTTTTCTTTGTTATGTGAATGATATGCCGACCTGCATTGATCCAGCTTGTAAACTCATATTGTATGCGGATGACAGTGCAATACGTTTTGCTCATAAAAATCCCGATGTTATTTCAAAACAATTAGGACATGTTATGGAATCTTGTTTATCATGGTTAATTGATAATAGATTATCATTACATTTAGGCAAAACAGAATGTGTGCTATTCGGATCGTCAAAAAAATACGCAAGATTAAATCATTTGATGTAACTTGCAACAATCATGTCATACCTGCAAGAGAATCTGTTACTTATCTTGGTTTTACTATTGATAAGTTCTTAACATGTGAGACATTTGTTAATAGCATTATTAAAAAGGTCAACTCTCGAGTAAAATGTTTGTACAGAAATTGCCCGTACTTCAGTCAAAAAACAAAAATGACCTTAGCGTCTGCCCTTGTCCAATGCCATTTAGATTATTCTTGTTCATCTTGGTATTCCGGTCTAAATAAGAAACTGAAATCAAAACTACAAACTTCACAAAACAGAATAACTAGATTTGTTTTAAACTTACCTACTAGAACCAGTAACAATTATGATGTTTTAGAAAATATCAATATCCCCAAAGTATGTGACAGAGCAAAGCAACTCCGTTTGAATCATGCATTCAATATTTTTCACGATAAATGCCCAAACTATTTGAAACAATACTTTACTAAAGTATCTGAGATACATACAAAGACAAGATTTAGTAGAAACAATTTTGTAGTTCCTAAAATTTCATCCTTTGAGTCAAGGACATTCTTTTGTCAGGCAATTTCAGATTGGAATGCTCTGCCAAGCAGCCTAAAAGATATAAAAAATAAGTCAAGTTTTAAATCTGCTTTAAAAGCACATCTGTTTAAAGAGGGTAAATTACTTGAGGAAAGCCAAGCTATAAGATATTAATATTTAGTTTTTAAATTCAGTTGTTTAGACTTTAGTTGTTATTACTGAGGTACTCACTAAAATAATTCTCTTTAGTACTTCCTTTTTATTTTATTCTTCTTTCGCGTATTAGTTTTTCATTGGTGTTTTTTTTTCTTTTTACTTAATATAACTAAATCGAGGACCCCATTGGAAATAAGTGCTCTTCAAGCTACTTTCATGGGTTACCCTTGGTATAAGATCAGCGGAGAATAATTTAGGAAGCACGACCAAACTTGAAATAACTTTTTTATGATTTTTATTATTATTAAATCATTGTCTATCTTATATTTTTATTATCTATTCGTATTTTTTATCTATGTTTAAGCAATATTATGTGAATGTAAGTCACCTGTTAGTTTTAGAATTTGTTCGCTTAGTTTTAAATATCTTACAAAACTTATCTTACTTAATGCGATATTTGTAATTTTAAATTGTATATATGATCTTATTCCTGAATAAATCTATCTATCTATCTATCTATCTACCTTTAAATCTTAACTTTTATATTAATATATTAATAATAGATATAACAGCTGTCTGAAAAGATTTTCTGCATAATTATATGGTTAGACAAGCACTACTTTTAAAACTGCATGATAAACTGTTGCAATAAGAGCAGCCACATTTTCTACTATGGCAACATGCGCATTTAAAACAATTAAGTTAAAGTTATCTAATAGGTTGTTTTGTTGTTGTTGTTTTTTTATGTAACGTAACACTAGCACAATTATATATCATGTGGCGACTTTTCGTGGTCGAGAAAGACCACATGTGTTCCTCAGCATTAATTCATTACGGGCCGGCACTTGAGTAGAAATAACGATCTTCTAACGAAATTCTACACCCGATGTGAGGCTTGAACCCACATCGGTGAGGGGCAAGTGGCTGAAAAGTTAGCAACCACTCACCAGTGGATGCCCCAAACTATCTTATAGAGTTCACTGAAAGGCATTTTCAGCCTAAAAGCATATAGATTAAAATTATCTTATAGAGAGCATTGAAAACATATCTTATATAGAGCATTGAAAGGCTTAATGACCCTATAGATTCAATTTCAATAGTTTATTTGGCAAAACATATACTTTGTTCATCGTCGGTAATTTATGACCGTATTAAGGAAATACAAAGAACATGAGCATAGCATGAATATACATACAGGTAACAGGTATGAATTACAATACACTTACACAATTGCAGCAAGCCTCTTTATAGCAAATGCTTGATAATTATATTACTGAGACATTCGCTAGGACAAAATTTAAAGCATACAAATTAGGCCACTGACAACAAAAGTCTAGTAGGCAGGTATTTTGAATAATATGGACACACTAACAGAAATTGATATTCATTCTCAATTGTTTCACATGTCACACCACATGTGGTAAAGCATCGAAAAAATAAATGAACCGACGCGAACTTCAAAAGTGAGTAAACAGAAAAGTGAGCACAATGTCGGCTCTGTAGGGGTGAGGGCAGTGCCTTTAAGGTTGATAACTGATAAATGCAAACATATTGTGGATTAGATTGCTTTTTCATGCTATAGAAAGAGGTCATTATGGCAGAAACATGACGCATATGCTAGATGTCAATCATCGCAGGAAAAAATATTCATCCCTGGCAAAAAATTGCAAAGAAATCATGTATTAACAGCACGTGGATCGTCTTGTTGATACACGATTTTTTGCCCCTTAATACATGGGCGGATCAATTGAAAATAAGTAGTTTTTATGCAAAAATAATCGCAAAACAGCGATGACTTTCTAAACAAAATATATAAAGTGTGATCATTTATTTAATTAGCATGATCATTGCCTATACGATGAACATTATTCCGATTCAAAATATAACAAATATTTGTTTATGCAAACAGCAAAGTCAACAAAACATGTTTACTTGAAAGTTAAATTTTAAACTAGTTTTCTACTGATGCAATTCCATACCTCATGTTTTTATTTCGATGTAAATGAGATGTGGAGCCAAAATTTGTAGTCCTGTTTGGCGCCATATAACCTATACTGTGTTGGTGCGCCGTTAAACCCAAATAACCAAATAACCATCTACTGATGCAAATGAATGTGTAAATACTGGCATTTAACGCACACATTTATTAAAGTAGCCAATTGCCTTCTACAGACAAAATTATTAATAATGCATATTTCATGGCAGCTGCGCAACGTTCGAGCAAACATACTTTTATTGTTCGCCAAACATTAATAAAACAGTTACAGCCTTGTTTCGATTAAGAATACTGTGCTAGATCGTTTGAATATTTAATGAACTGTTTCGTGTTTTAAGGTTCGAATTCATTTCAATTAAATCGATGTTGCTCATTGCAGATATGGGGCGGTCTTCTGTGCATGTCCGGAAGTGATTATCAATTAGAGCGCACGGCAAAAATACGCAAATAATTGCATGTCAGCACTGAGTTATTGTATGATATCTATAATATATATAGTTAGTATTACCATGGTTACAAAATATATACATTAACGATACTTTTCATCAAAATTGCTTACATTCACTATATACCGGAGTGTCTTATTTATACAGTCGCAAAGTAAAAGGTCTGCAGTGAGTCACAGTCTATATTTATATCATGGTTCTATGTTAACAAGATGTGATGAATCTAGATTTTATTACGATAAAAAAAATATGTAAAACACTTTTATTGTCTTCAAATAATAAAACTTTCTTATCAATATTTCAAAGCAGACAAAATGTTTGCATGCTGTATGAGAGTCCCTTAAACTACCAAGATATGTCACAAAATGTCCCTACATTATAAATATGTCTTTTTGGGGGTTATCCGTATAAACTGAACTTTGAAATTAGAGACGCTGGATCTAACAAATGTTTGCGGAAACAGCCCTACCCCTGTAGAAAAACATTTTACAGTGTGATAGTAATATCTTGTCTGCAACGTATGCACATATGGTGTTTTATTTTCAGTTTTATACAGTAGGGATTTCCTACCAGACTCCCATTCCCTGCTGATTCTGGTATTAACCTTTACCCTGCTAAATTTCTATAATAAACGTGTCCATCTTTCAATTTGGATAGTACCATCGACTCTTAAAAGGGGTGCATCATAAAAAGATACTGACTGAAAGACGAACAGTGCAGATCATGATCAGACTGCACGGATGTGCAGTCTGATCAAGATCTACAGTGGTCAACCGTGCTCAGCATGATAATGGTTCTTTACAGCTATTTTTCGCTACTAGGCTCGGTTACCGTAAGCCGGTGTTACACGGTGAATAAGAACATACTGTAATTGAACTGTACATGTATAGGAAAATGCGGCTACACACAGATTAGCAAAATATTGCTTCAAAACGATGTATCTGCAAATTGAATATTTATATTCGTCGATAGGATAATGTGATACACTTGGACAAACTCGAATTATAAGTTGTATTTCTGCGCTGAACTGGTATTTTCAATTGAATACATTAAATATTGATAAACATGAACAATACAGAAACATTATTTAAAAGACTTGAAATCCAGAAGTTTAAAATTTCTAGAAATTTATATTTGTCAACGTTCATGTAGCAAAGGCAGAATCATTGCCAGCATACTTAAGGTTAAACAACACCGTGTATTTCGTACTCAAACTGTTATTTGTTTGATAAATTGTACATATTGTTTTCTCCTTCTTTTAAATTGTTTTAAGGTAGTGGCACTCAGCAATTTCCGTATGATTACGTATTCCTGTTATGTGAATCGGCATTCTTCGGACGCAGATATAGCTGAACGCGCAAAATGGAAAATCGCATACGGAGAATACGTAATTTGTCGACAGTTGTTACTGGCCTACAAAATTAAATATAATAAATCTCCAAAACAACGATTTTGTGAACTAACAGGGTTGCTTATAAAAGCAAACGTAATATCTTAGTGTAACAGAACGCGGTTTCCATGGGTAACGTACAGTAAAATCGTGTCTCAAATAACGACAAGACCTTTCCATGGTCTTTATATGATTAAACACGCACTGAAGTTCAAATGTCTGGATATTTAACAACTCCGGATAACGTTTGTTCAATTCCTGCCCAACTCAACTCTGAGCCTCAGTAAATCATACGATGAACAGCATGAAAGCATTCAATTCATTTTTAATTAAATCTCCAAGTGGGGTTTTGATGAACAACTATTCGATAATAATTATAACACAGTTACCTTTTCACGCTTTGTTGCATCGTATTACGTGAAAGCAAAATCATGCGTCTAGAAAAATGTTGATGGTAATCTGATGAATAGGTAACAAAAGCGAAAAACTTGCATATCTGCTAGCCGCGCAAAAGTCGTATGAATTAATAATATTTTGAAACATATTTCGTACTTTTAACAAATCATTTTACCAGAATTAGAAAGTGAAATATGATTACCAGAGACTGCTAGAGTAATTTACTATTTTATGAATGAGGCATTTTTGAAAATTGTCTACAATATCATATGCGTAGTAACTGCTTCTCTTGTTTGCCGGTGATATTGATAAGATGTGTTGCAGGTTTTAATACTATTTATATTTAAAATTTATGATTAGAGGTGTTCAAGCGATTTCTTCAGCTCAATGACAGTTTTATGAAGCGTTTTTCGTAGGAAATGTAGTAGTTAAAAATTAAAAAAACAGATACAATATTAATGACAGATAAAGCCTGCAAAAGTATGAGAATGTGTCCATCATAGTTTTTTTTAATATAAACGGAATAAATAAGCTGTTCATTCTAACAGTCTTGTGTTACAGACTATTATAACAATAACTATCGGTAATTTCATTACGTGAGTCACCCAGAAATAATACCAGAAATAGCTTGTAACGAATTGTACTTTCATTTTCTTTAAATATGCTGGTTTTCCTGTGTTCTAAATATAGCTTTAACTTTTATCCTGCTTAATTTCTAAAATGGACTGGTTTGTCATAAAGTCTGGGCAGTACCACTTATTATTAGAAGTATTAGGTAAAAATTTACTGACCTAATAGCGAATAGTGCAGGCCATGATCAGCCTGCACCTCTTGGTCTGCACTGGTCACAAAGACAGAATCACTTGCCGCCAAAATGTTCATCACTGGGCTAAGGCGTAGCCAGAGGTGGTTCGACAGGTGCGACCGTGTTGAACTTTTTCCGGCAAATTTTAAGTTTTTACTGATAACAACAACAACAACAACATTTTATTTAGCATTAAACACCTGAAAGGTGCATATAGCCAATAATTTACAAACATATACAATTGTGAACTTGAAATGATGCATTAACACCATAAAATATAAAAGAAAGTTGTCAGAGAAGTATAAATCATATTATCCATCTTTTAAGTTCTTGAATTATTTGCGAAGTATATAAATTGTGCTAAATTATTTACAGTACTTTTATTATGTTCGGACATAAGGTTTTCAAATTTAAACATATTTGGCCAATGACAATAGTATCTTTTAAAATATTTCTGTCTAAAATTTCTAAACTTGGGACAAACTAACAAATAAATGATATTCATCTTCTAATACGTTCATGATACGATTTTTACATAATCTGTTTATTCTATTGTGTTATTCTAATGTTATTATATTTTCCAGTTTCGATGTTTAGACTGTGCGAAGAAGTTCTGAACCTACTCAATGCAATTCTGAAACGCTTGTCTGATATAAAATTCAAGTAGTTTTCAAAAATAAAATCGTGTTTAAAACACGCATACGATATAAGCCGTCTAGAATTGTTGATACTTGCATACCACCTCTGCATATAGATGTCAAGAATACGTTGTTTAATAACCTGAAAATTGACATTCATTTACTTCTGGCTTAACCATACATTTGACATTCCAATTTCTTCAAGCAATTGTTTTATGTGATATGCCAAATTTGAACCATTATAATTATTTTGATTATCCGCATCAGTACTAAACATGCTGTACACATTAAAACTGTACTATTTTCTGGTAAGTTTAAGATTTTAAGCCAAAATTTTATCATAATTATTTGCCTTTGTACATACATCGGGTATCTACCAAGCTCCCCGTATAAACAATCCCGGTTAGTCGATAATTTTACCCCGAGAAATTTTCTACAGAATTTGGTATGAATAAGTTCAATATCTTTACCTTCATGATAACCCCAAACCTCGGCACTATAATTCATAATAGAACTGACAAGACTATCAAAAAGTTTACATTTTTTGGGATGCTGGTAGTTCCACTTGATTACATACGATAAAAAGATTATGTAATGAGAAAGATGCGTGTTGTGCCAAGCGTTTCTGTGTACGATTCCAGTTATTATTTTTAAAGAAATATACACCAAGATACTTAAATTATGTAACAGTATCAAGTTTAACGTTATCTAAGTAAAAATCATACGTTATCCCCCTATTTCCCGATTCAAATATCATGACTTTAGTTTTATTTGCATTTATTTTCAAGGACCATAGATTACAGTAAGTTTCTAAGTCATTTAACATAAGTTGTAGTGATTCTGGATCTGTCGCAAACAGTGCAGTATCGTCTGCAAACATAATAAGGAAAAACTGGACTCCATTGACACTGATTATACTATCTAAATTTGAATTTATGTTTTCTTTCATATCATTTACGAAAAATAAAAATAGCAGAGTCGAACTAGGATCTCCTAGTTTCAATCCGATCCCCGATTCGAAAAAATAAGACGTTGTCTTGTGTCTAACACAAAACTTTACGGTTTCATACATAGCTCGAAGAGTTCTAACAAATCTAGAACTGATGCTTTGATGCAGAAGCTTACTTAAAAGAAGCGTCTTATCTATTTTATCATAACATTTTTCAAAATCAATGAAGATGCAGTAAAGTTTTTTGCGATCACTTAATACTTTTGAAATTAGCGAATGTAATATGACAATACAATCCACCGTTGACTTGCCTTTCTGAAACCCAAATTGGTTCGGATTGATTTTGTCGTATTTGACAGACCATTTCGTAAGGCGGTTTAGCAAAATTTGAGAATATTTTTTTCCCAAGATATTAATAACAGTTATTCCTCTGTAGTTTTTTTGGTCATCGGCATTTCCACTTTTAAAAACGGGAACAATTATGCCTTCACCCCAAGATTTTGGATATTCAGCATTCATAAACATCTTGTTAAACAATTTAAGCAGAAAAGGGCTAATCAGATCAAAAGAACACTTAAATAATTCCGCAATTAACTGATCGAGCCCAGGGCTTTTTCCATTATTTTGGGAACAGACAGCGTCCTTTAATTCTAACGGAGAAATTTCTACGTCTAATTCTTCATCATATTGGTCGTGTATATCTAAATTTTGTAAATTGGCATTTAGACCCCCGAACTAAGTCTGAAAGTGATTGCTAAGATCGTCTAAAATTATCTGACTGTATATTCTGCTTTTTGTATTGTTTCTTTATATGTTTCCAGAATTGTTTAGGTTTAGATTTAGCGATATCCGCGATTTTCTTTCCCTCATCAATTTTATACTTTTTCTTTTCGCGGAATTTAACTTTATTGTACACTTTCCTTGAGTCAAAGTAATTCTGTCGAAATTGTGCATTATTTTTATTTTTCAAAAATTTGTTTCGTGCGCTCGAAAAACATTTTCTCGCTTCATAACATTTAGCATTAAACCATTGCTTTTTCTCGTAATTAAGATGCTTTCTTACGTTATTTGAATTCTGCTTATTTAGTCTACCAAACACTGAAAATGCAGTGTCTTGTATTAAAGTAGTGAATTGCCCTACGGAGTTATCAATACTGTTATTTTCAACATTTTCACTTAACAATTGAAGCGTGTATTGTTGCTCGGCTAGACGATCAATAAATACTTGACCTTTAGTCTCGTCCCAGACAATACGCATTTCCTCGTGCGCATTATCTGTAGGTAAACGCTGTGTAAATGAAATATCAAGAACTACTTTTACAGGTGTATGGTCTGAAAATTCATTCAGCGGAAGGATTTCAAAGTCAGAAATGATATCAATGTCGTGAATATTTAAGATGAAATAATCAACAACACTATTACCGTTTCTACTGTGAAAAGTAAAATTTCCTATATTCGCATCTCTCTTTAATCTACCGTTAGCGATAATCATGTTCGTAGATTTACATAAATTCAGTAACCTTGTACCGTTGAAATCTGTCACATGATCTTTACTTACGAGCGGTGGAATGTGGGTCAAGTTTAACAGCTGATCGCTATCAATATACCTGTCAAAATGTAAATAATCAACCTGATTCGAAGTACGGCTATTAAAATCGCCATTTAAAAAGACCTTGCCTTTATTTTGATATTTTTCAATACCTGTCTCAATAATATCAAAAATATCTATTTCCTGCCTATTTAATACTTTTGAATTTTATGGCGGAAAATATACACTGCAAATAAAAATGTCATCTGTCAAATGGAAATGTGACTTAAGTATTTTTATCCATACAACACCACATGCAAGTTTTTCCACAATCTTAATTTTTTTTCTCAAATAATGCTTAAAGTATACTGAAATACCACCGCTGTAACGGCCTTTCCTAACGTTCTGTGACTTATTTCCATATAAATGTTCACTATCAAAACCTTTTATTTCTACATTTAAACTATTTTTCTTTGATAACCATGTTTCTGATGCAATAAATATGTCATGATTATACACTATATCCAAAAAGTCAGGACCACATAATTTTCTGCTCAGTCCATTTACGTTCCAGGAGAGAAATTTTAATTGCTTCCCTCGACTTCCCTAATAATTTTGCGTAGTGGCATTCTTTCCAATATATAACTGACCGTTAATGTACAGTTTTTTTTCCCGACAAATTTTGTATCATTTCCTTTTTCTGTTTCGGCTTTTTTTTACTGAGTAAAGCTCCTTTCTTGTATCTCGCACCTGTTTAGGTTGTTGTATACCGAATCCTATTTTTCGCTCTTTCAGCTGCTCACGCTTATCGAATCCAGCTTTACGGACCTTTTCCCGCTCCGAATAGTAATGGAATTTTACCACAATAGGCCGTGGTTTCTTTGCGGTATTATTTCCAATTCTGTGGGCACGATGAAATATCATATTTGATGCATCAATTTCAAGATTATCCTGACAGAAAACTTTTACTTTTTCAGAACATACGTTTTCATGCCAATTGTACATTTTCATGTAATTAAAATTTGCCCCTTTTTTATTAGCTCACCTGAGCCAAAGGCTTATGGTGAGCTATTGTGATCGCTCACCGTCCGGCGTCCGTCCGTCTTCCGTCCGTCTATCGTCCGTCCGTCCACACTTTCCTTTAAACAACATCTTCTCCTGAAAAACCAAAGCCAATTTTGATAAAACTTCACATGGATGATCCTTGGATATTTGGTATGTAGCATCATCTAGTGGGCCTCTACCAAGATTATTCTAATTATCCCACTATGGTCAAATATGGCCCCACCACGGGGGTCACGTGATTTATATAGACTTATATAGGGAAAAAACTTTGAAAATCATCTTGTCCAAAACCATAAGGCCTAGGGCTTTGATATTTAGTATGTAGCACTATCTAGTGGGCCTCTACCAAGATTGTTCAAAGTATCCCCCTAGGGTATAGTATGGCACCGCCCTGGAGGTCACATTTTTTCTATAGACGTATGTAAGGATAAACTTTGAAAATATTCTTGTCCCTCTAGGGTCAAATCTTCTTGTTTGAAATTGCAGGGCATAGGCTTTAGATATTTGGTATGTTGCACTGCCTAGTGGTCTACTACCAAAATTGTTCAAATTATGCACCTGGGGTATAAGAGGCCCTGCCCTGGGGTCGCGAGTCTTGTGTAGACATATATGGGAAAAAAATAAAAAATCTTCTTGTCTGAAAGTTCAAGGCGTATGCATTTGATATTTTGTATGTATAATTGCCCAGTTGATCTCTTACAAGATTGTTCGAATTATGCCCCTGGGGTGAAAAGAGGCCCCGCCCCTGTTTAATTTTATTTACCGAATAACCCAAGTGATAAGGGGCCACAAGACTGTGACTTGACCTACTGACCTACTTTCTTGTTTTTTTTAAGATACAGCCTTGAAATTCGGATGACATGTACATATTTGCACACCAATCTCTAAACTGATTTTCAGTGACCATGAATATGATCTACTGACCTACTTTCTAGTTTTTAAGCTTTAGCAAAGAAGTTTGTTCAAGAATGCACCTTAACTCAGGTGAGCAATATAGTGTGACAGGATGGACAAACCGGGGACAGAAACTATCGGAACAACTTAACACTCATTACCATATTTACAATTTTATTTGCAGTACAATGATTATTTACAATGAAAAAAAAAACGTCACGTGATTACAATACGTCACTTATTACTTTCATTATTTCTTAAATTACTTTCTAGTCTAAAGTTAAACTATGAAAAGATATAAAAATTATAGATAAGGAAATGATAAACTGCAGCTATTATCTACAGTCACAAATTAACAAAATGCAATGCAAATCAAATGTAACCCAATAGCTGGTATGAATGTAATATCAACTACAATGCAACAAAACGGACATGGTATAGATATGCTATAGACTGGCACACAATAATATCAAATTACAATTACATATCAAATACACGGTACTATACTTGCCAACACATACATTTATACATTACAATGCAATGCAATACCAGCGTTCCATAATTTAGAACGAAAAGATTGACATATACGATTTATGACAAAGATAACTTCCTAATAATCATGTTACACAATATTCAAAATAAATTGTGCAAAATATGCTAACGAAACATTTTAGATCCCTCTTTTAAAATAATTTACAAAAGTCTGAAAAATTTAATAAATTAGCCTGACATACCGAAAATAGCTAATCTCTTGCGAAAAGTAAACGTTTTACAAAATTCTGTAGAATGAACAAAATTTTGCTAAATAAAAATCATACTTAAAAATCATACACAAATCTAACAAATAAATTTCTTACCTCGATCGAGCAATATTTCTACCAAAAATATTAATGTGACCTAAATTCGTCTGACTGTGAAAAATGTTGTGCACTGGGTATATTTAGTCCAGTCTATTTGTAGGGTCATGTACCGCCATATATTAGATTTTAACGGGACTCACGACATAGCCGTGAACTCATGTGCTATTTTAATTTTCACGGGAATCACGACTAGCCGAGAAATCCGATATCTTTCACGCGGATTTGAATTGGACAATTTCAGGCCCGTTATAGTGGTTTTGGGGATAAAAACATAAATTACAGAAGTTTTGAAAATATCAACTTCCTTATTACTGAACCGAATTTTAATGAAATTTACATGAAAATTTAAGTAAAATACAGAAAGACATGAGAGGTATTTTATGTGTAAAATCTGACATTTACCTCAATAACTCAAAAATTTACAAAATGATGATGCCATACCTGCATTTAAACTACAGATACATTGAGGCCCGTATGTCAGTTTGTGTAATATAGGACCATCATGGCCATCATGTTTGTATGTAGTGTATCAGACAGTCGATACACGTTTCGGAGAGAAATCCTAAATATCTTAAGATTTCTATATGTTTATGAAGATGTAACTAAAGCTACGAAATGACACGTGGGCGTTTTTAGCTCGACTATTTAAAAGAATAGGTATAACTATTGTACTCATCCTTGCGTCGGCGTCGGCGTCGGCGTCCTGATTTGGTTAAGTTTTAGTATGTAAGCTCACCTGCAGGAATAGATTGAAACTTCAAACACTTATTCACTGCGATTTAATGACTTGCATTGCACAGGTTCCATAACTCTATCTTTTAAACAAAATACTTCCCCTTTTCGACTTAGCAATTTTTAGTTGAAGTTCTATATGTAAGCTAGTATCACAGTCACTACTAATGGGTATTGGCCCGCCCGCTTAGCTAGCTCAGTAGGTAAGAGCGTTGGTCTACGGATCGTGGGGTCGCGAGTTCGATCCTCGGGCGGGGCGTATGTTCTCCGTGACTATTTGATAAACGACATTGTGTCTGAAATCATTAGTCCTCCACCTCTGATAATTCATGTGGGGAAGTTGGCAGTTACTTGCGGAGAACAGGTTTGTACTGGTAAAGAATCCAGGAACACTGGTTAGGTTAACTGCCCGCCGCTACATGACTGAAATACTATTAAAAAACGGCGTTAAACCCAAAAAAAAACAACTAATGGGTATTGATTGAAATTTTACACACTTGTTCACAGGTTCTATAACTCAAATTTCTTTTTTACAAAGTTTTGCCCCCTTTTGACAGAACAGTTGTTGTTTAAATGTTTTAATGTAAGTTGGTATCTTAGTACTTACTAATAGGAATGGATTGAAACTTCACATACTTGTCCATTGTCTTGAGCGGATATGCATTGTACAGTTTTAATAACCCAGTTTTGCAATTTTACAAAGTTATGTCCCGTTTTCGACTGTTATATTCATTTAAATGAATAGGCTGTTGAATAGTCAAGCGTTGCTATCCTCCGACAGCTCTTGTTTTGTGTCGTCATACTTAAATAAGATATTATCTTCTGGTTACGAGATGCGTACTCGTGGCTCCGATATACTATCCCTTCTAATGAGTTAGAATTAATATCCGTTATATGAACATCTAATTTTAACAAGGTTTTTGCATGAGAATTGTTTTGCTGTGATTCCCATGTGTTTAGTTGATGTATCACGGTTTCCATATGTTTTGACAAATGATACTAAACCCGTGCAGCCGCAGCATTATCTTTTTATTAGAACCGTCGTAAACTACAATTATTTCGGACATGTACAACACACTTTATAGCCTACGCTTTGTTGAAACATTTTTGTATTATGCATTTCTATACCTGGCGATCGCTGAACAAAAAGCCGCGCAAAAATAGCATGAAATGCACGTGTTAAGATCAGTGCACGAGTTAGCTATGATCTAGGCTTTAGAGTTTCCACGTGTTTCAACAGATTTAACAACGTACTGGGGTCAGATACTTGTTATCTTTTCTTTGATGTGTTGTAGATAATATCAATCAGATAATGTACTAATGTTATGATTAATGTGGTCTCTAAACTTAATAATTTCTTTATAAATAAAACTGTATTTAAATATGTCGTCTTTGTTGTAGTTACTACGCTTCAACAGACGTAGATAATTACATTACGAGTTGGCAGCTGATTATATAAACATGGTAGGAGGTAATGACATAAAAATTGCTGTCGTTTTTCAAATGCAGCAAAGTAATTTGAGAGGTATTAGTATCTTCTTTACTTTGGGAGAAAAGAAAGAGAAATAATTAAATGGATGAATAATCACCCTGCTCATTCTGGAATAATTCTGGAATGAACAATCATTCCTTCTTAAATAATAATTAATTTAATCCAGAGGTCGAACCTGTACCCTACTTTATAAAATATCACATTGTTTAAGTTTGATAATATCAAAGTTTAAGTTTTAAATATCAGCAGTCCATGAATCGAACCTGTACTCACTGGAACAGATAAAAGTATGATATTATATATTTATATGAAACAGAATTTAAAGTTAAGTAAATTCTATACCATTTATGAATATTTTTAATTCGAACTGATTCAAACTATCATTAAACGGCTATATATAGATACAAAAGCAACTTATATACAAGAATATACAAATATACAAGAAAAGGAGTGCTTCGGGGCAGGAAGCATCCTTAGTCATGATAGGTGCTATCCTAACGAAACTTGTTCTATATATTTAGTAATTATTCATGTCATGTAACGGCGGGATTTAGTAATTAAGTACAAATATTGTCAGTATACATGAATAAACATGGTGATAAATAACAGTGTACTATAAAAAGACAGCGCCGTAACATAGAGTAATATGTATATAAAATTTCAGATGTGGTCTAACCACACTATATCATCAATATTTATATATTTCGTTTATTCAGGGGAATATTTTTCGCTAGGTTTTATTTGTCTCTCTCTTCTGGACAGTGGAACAAACGGAACTGCTGTCGTATGTACCGGCGGATGTTCTCGTGCAACTGACATGTCAGACACTTCCGGCCACTGTTGAAGACTGGTACTGAGTCGAGTCTGAAGTCGTCTGATTCGTATGATCCGATAACGTCTGCTGTTGCTGTAGACACAGGTTGTATTTCTGATGGTGAGTTATAGTACGGTTTGAGATGGTCCACATGTATATTGATATAATTGCCGCCCTTTTCTTTTTAAATTTTGTATACAGGAGCTGTTATTTTCTTAATAACTTTGTTAGGGCCTTCCAAGCTAAAAACAAATTTCAATAGCTTTTCGAGGGTAATATCGCCAAACGAAATCGCCAGCTTCAAACGTTCGTGGTTTCAAATTCCGTTCATAATTGGCTTTTAGTCGACTTGACGCGTTACCTAATTAATGCATTGTAGGTGAACTCGAAAGCATTCTGTGACGCATGTCGGACCTATTCAATATACTGCGGTTTAATCTAGATCTGGTGGGTTTCCGACCATGAAATCTATGGGATACATGTGTTCTCGATTAAGCGTAAGCAAGTTAGGGGTACATCTAGAACCTTTCTGTTGTGTAGCTCTGTAACTCGCCATTACACAAAGCAAATGATCGTCCCAATCGTCACGAGCGTCAGTGTTTACAAATCTGGACAGCATTGAAATAATACTAGAATTCATTATTTCAATTAAACCATCTGAGTTGGCTTGTATGGACAAGTTTTCGATTTCTCGACATTAAGCAATTTGCAAATATGTGTAAACAACTCTGACCTAAATTCAGGGGCCTGGTCTTAATTTGTCAGCGACGGTTAATGCTGTGTGATCTTTCAGCGGAAAAGCTTCTATCCATTAGGTGAAATAATCGGCAATTACGAGTATGTATTCGTTTCCGTCTCAGGTGCGAGTGAAGGGGCCAAATATATCAAGGGACAGAGCAGACATAGGTTGATAGACATGGAATTGTTGAAGGGGATTTCTGCCAAGTCCTGGACCGGGTTTCGAACGCGCACAAAGCTCACAATTTCTACACCACCTGGCTATGTCGTGTTTCATCCTGATCCAGTAGAAACGTTTGTTTAAGGGTGTTTACGGTTCAATTCCGACCCAAATGTCCAGCGTACCTTTGTTTATAGAGTTGCATGAACATTTTGTTTTCCATTTCTTTCAGTGCTACCGTTTGTAATACAACTCTACCTGTTTTATCTTCGTATTTCTCGTACAATACGTCATTTCTGATAAAAATAACTTCCCCAAGGTTAAAAAGATGTATAACATGGGATAATCATTAAATCACTTGGGATTTCTGTGGCTTATAACGTGCAGGCTTTTAAGTTGGGTGGACGGATAGCTCAGTGGTTTGCACACTGGCCTTCCAATCCTGAGGTCGGGGGTTCGATCCCCGGCAGCTACTCGGGAATTTTCAGAAACGCTTTTCGGTGTTTCCCACCCAACTAGAGGTGTACTGGTCAGGAACCCAGGCAATCCTTGCGTGTATCAGTGCTATACACTGGGCACGTTAAAGAACCAGGTGGTTTATTCGCAACGAGCTAGGCTAAGTTAGCCGGAAAAGCCTGTGTCTGATTTCTGATCTCTCTGTCGTGAGGGCTTTGTCTCACTCTGTCAATCTGGTCAGATCGCTCTGTGTCTGTACTAGTAGAGGATGAATTTATGCGCCCTGTGTTGCTACATTTGAACTATGCAAAGCGCCTTTGAACGTGAAATTGATCATGAAAAGGGTGCTATATAAACCTGGTATAACAACAATAACAACAACAACAATTTGGACAATTTCTTGTGTTACTGCGTCATTTTCTTGCATCTTACAAATTGACTGGTTGTCCAAGATTCTTACCAATTTGGTAGAAGTACTTGTAACTGGTTCGTCTTCCACAGCCTGTGTAACGGTATACAACGTTTGATTTTGTATGGGTACTACGGGATCAGAAGAGAATGTCTTTTGATCCGGCTACAATGCAGTCACCAAGGGAAATAAATATTTCGTACTCTTTTCTAGCAAACAGTCACTACAGTCTAGACTCGAACATTTCTGAGCCGGAAGTTGATTCGCGTGGGTTTTTCCTTTCCTGTATTTTATCGTGTATTCATGTGCACCAAACAGTGAGGGATAACGACAACAGGTCGCGCATGGTTACAAAGTGCGCATGTGCAATTATCGTGTAAATATAGCCCATCTAAAATTAGCCCGTACATGTAGAATCCCATTAGAAATATTTTTAGATAACTTGTCCGTTTCCGGTTTCGATCATCATGGAAGGGGATAAGGAATTATTTTCATATTATGGTTCAGTTGTATCAATAGAGCAAGCAAAAAATGTCATTGATGACTTAATATTCAACGTGTACATCATATTCGGAAACAAAATCCAGTAAACAGTTCGGACAGTTTTGTAGAAAGTAAAGAAATTATTGTTAGAGTGCAATGTTCACTAGTGTCAGACCCGAAACCGTACAAGTAATGAAGTATGTTGATAAGTGGTTTTAACTGCAATAGTGAATTGAAATGAAACTGCTATATAACATTTTATATAACAATTAGTAGAGTAAACATTCACCGACTGTTTTCAGAACTATTCAGAAAGGGTAAAGCCCTCAACAGACGGTAAGTTTTTGTTAATTTAACATTTAAATTTAATCCTTTAAATTTTAACAATAAAATTTAACATGTACAGCCAAATATAACCATGTGTATGATGCTATTCCTTGATTTCGTAAATCTTAAGTCTTGACTTACAAATAAGGACATGTTCTATTTCGTAAGTTTAGCCTTACGTACCACCCACGTTGACAAGCAACAAATTGGTAAATAATTAGTTGATGAGAGGCAGGTGAATTAAATTCCAGAAATAATTTCCCAAATAATAAACACAAATCTGAATATAAATTGGCTTCCAATACATAATGGAAAAAGGGTGACACTAAAAAGTTAAATGATTTGTGCCGCGCCATGAAAAAACAAACACAGTGCGTTTCCGACCAGCATCCGTGCAGTCTGGTCCATGTTGTTCACTAATAGCGGTTTCTCTAATTGCAATAGACTTTGGAAGGAAATATCATTGATCACGATGTTAATTAGGTAAATCTCTGTGTTTTATATGGAAGTGGAATACTGTCTGTATTTGACAAATGTACAATTTCAAAATTGTACATCTTTGAGATAATTAGTGTTGTACAACTAGAACCTGCCGTCTGTTGAGGCCTTAAGTTAAGTGCAGACAAGCATGGTTTTGTATCAGTACTGTCTAAGTGTTCTCGTAGTTCGATAGCTGCGGCTGGAGCATGGTATATGTGAGTACCATAGATATCTCCGTATATTTTCGTGCTTCAAAAGCATCAGCTGGAACATGGTATACATGAGTATTTTAGATAACCATGCTCTGACTGTTGTCCTGGTTAGATATTAACAGCTGGTGCATGGTATATGTCATGGAAGTGACCAGGGGTCCAGTAACCGGACCTCTAGATAACCCGTAGAGGGCAGGCTAGAGGTCCGGTAAACAATAAGAATACTGAAAACGGTATAAAATATGATAAAAAAAGATGTCGGATACTATATTTTATCTTTAAAAACGAACGATGATTCCAAAAATTTATTTTAAATACATGGTTAGTCACAGGAAATAGGTATTTATTATTTTTTACTCATGGGAAAAATACGATCGCAAATTCGACAAATTAATATACATGTACTATCATTTACTGTAATACCAGTGTAGAGCTCTATAAGGCAATTGCTGGTAAACGTTATGATTAGTTGTCAAAAAGTTTTTATTACGTTTGTTTTTGTAAATCTTATACATATACACAGCGTCACTGAAAAGTTACCACCCTGATGACACTTATATTTTAAAAATCGCACTGGACTGTGTTAAAAGTATAACAGGACTACATTTTTGACGCAGCTGAGTCGTCATTGGTGTAAAGATTTGTCAAATTCGATAAACTCTATTTGAGGCACGGGCTGCACGTGCAAAATGACTTTTTCCAGCAATGTAGACATGTACGAATTTTCTATCTCAAATCATTCATCGCACTTGAAAGTTAGTCGACAGATTCAAAGGAATACGTTAAAAAAACAGGATATCCTTGCTAAGAATGCCACGTTTAAGGCACGATCAACGCCATCAGGCCATTGGCATGGTTGACGTCGATCTTTCATGTCGCGAAAGTGCACGTCGTATATGCTGTTCTCACCTGACAGTCACGAACTGGGTTAGGAGACATGATCAGACAGGGTCTATGAGTATTAGACCGCGCACAGGCCATGAAAAGGTGACGTCGATATTGTATAAAATAGTAAAGAGGTATATATTACGTGGTAACTTTTCAGTGACGCTGAGTATATAATAAGCTCTCACCTCACTCAGGTTCGACGCATATGATGGATATGAAATTTTAACAGCGATTTTCGGTAGTCACTGTTATTCATTTACTCAAACAGTAAAACGAATTCAACAACTATTGAGCAAAACTTTTTTAAATACTGAAGAAAACGTATGGAGTTTATCATTTTTATTCATCAGTCCCGAGAAGAAATAAACAATAAGAGAACAATAACCAAAGCTTCCGATCTCGGCGTACATGTTACTACTAATTATTTGCCGAATCTGCAATCGTATTTTTCTCCGGGATTAAAGAATTATAAATGTTTCTGTTTCCTGTGAGTTACCATACATCTAAACATTAAAGCAATGAGAAAAATACGAGAACAAACTTTATAAATCGTCAACCATTTATATAGATAAAATATATGTTGCTCTTTATAATTCTCAGTATTCATATTGATTACCAGACCTCTAGCATGTCCTGTGTATTGTCTAGTGGTCCGGTAACAGGACCTCTAGACTCCGGGTCTAGTTGTCGGGTAACCGGGCCCGTAGCTACTTCCAGATATCATTACTATAGTTCACCATGCTCCAACCGTTGTCGTCTTTCTGTTGCATCAGCTGGGGCTTGTAAAATATCAGAACTATAGTTATCCATGCCAAAACTGTAGTGATGGTTCTGTAGCAACAGCTTGTGCACGGTCCATATAGGTTCTATAAATAACCATGACGATACTGTTATCATGGTTTAGTAACAGCAGGTAGAACATAGTATTTATAGTATTTATCAGCACTATATTTAAGTATGACCCAACTGTAGTTATGGTCCGGTAGCAACAGATTAAGTACGGTATATATGAGTACTATACCCCCACTTTTTTTTATCTATTGGTTTTGTAAAAACAGATGAAGCATTGTATATATCAGAACTATAGTTTACTATGACCAAAATGTAATTTGCAACAGTTTAAGCCAGGGTATATATGCGTACTAAAAATAACCATGCCCAAACTATTGTCACGGTATGGTAACAACAGTTGGAGCATGATATATATCAGTACTCTACTTAACCATAATTTGACCATTGTCGTGGTTTGGTAGGAACAGCAGGAGCACGGTATATATGCGTACTATAGATAACCATGACCCATCTTTTGTCATGGTTTGGTAACAACAGGAAGAGCATGGTATATATCAGTATTACAGATGACTTTGTTCTGGCTGTTGTTGTGGTCCAGTACCAATAGTGGGAGCATGGTAAATATAAGTACTATAGATAACCATGCCCCAACTGTTGTCATGGTTTGGTAACAACAGGAAGAGCATGGTAAATATCAGTTTTACAGATGACCATGTTCTGGCTGTTGTTGTGGTTCGATAACAACTGCTGGATGACGGTAAATATGAGTACTATACATAACCATGCCCTAACAGTTGTCATGGTTTGGTAACAATGTGAAGAGCATCAGTATTATAGATGAATATGTCCTAGCTGTTGTGGTCTTTCGATATATATGAGCACTATAGATAACCATGCCCTAACTGTTGTCATGGTTTGGTAACAACAGGAAGAGCATGGTATATATCAGTATTACAGATGACCATGTTCTGGCTGTTTTTGTGGTTCAGCAACAACAGTGGATGCATGGTAAATATGAGTATTTTAGATAACCATGCCGAAATTGTTGTCATGGTTTGGTAACAACAAGAAGAGCATGGTATATATCAGTATTACAGATAACCATGTTCTGCCTGTTGTTGTGGTTCAGTAACAACAGTGGGAGCATGGTAAATATGAGTACTATAGATATCCATGCCCCAGCTGTTGTCATAGTTTGGTAACAACAGGAAGAGCATGGCATATATCAGTGTTACAGATGACCATGTTCTGGCTGTTGTTGTGGTTCAGTACTAACAGTGGGAGCATGGTGAATATGAGTACTATAGATAAGCATGCCCCAACTGTTGTCATGGTTTGGTAACAACAGGAAGAGCATGGTAAATATCAGTATTACAGATGACCATGATCTGGCTGTTGTTGTGGTTCTATAACAACTGCTGGATCACGGTAAATATTAGTACTATAGATAAGCATGCCCTAGCTGTTGTCATGGTTTGGTAACAACAGGAAGAGCATGGTATATATCTGTATTACAGATAACCATGTTCATGCTGTTGTTGTAGTTCAGTAACAACAGTGGGAGCATGGTAAATATAAGTACTATAGATAACCATGCCCCAACTGTTGTCATGGTTTGGTAACAACAGGAAGAGCATGGTAAATATCAGTATTACAGATGACCATGTTCCGGTTGCTGTTGTGGTTCGATAACAACTGCTGGATGACGGTAAATATGAGTAATATATATAACCATGCCCCAGCTGTTGTCCTGGTTTGGTAACAACAGGAAGAGCATGGTATATATCAGTATTACAGCTGACAATGTTCTGGCTGTTGTTATGGTTCAGTAACAACAGTGGGAGCATGGTAGATATGAGTGCTATAGATAACCATGCACCAACTGTTGTCATTGTTTGATAACAATAGGAAGAGCATGGCAAATAGCAGTATTCCAGATGACCATGTTCTGGCTGTTGTTATGGTTCAGTAACAACATTGGGAGCATGGTAAATATGAGTACTATAGATAACCATGTCCCAACTGTTGTCATGGTTAGGTAACAACAGGAAGAGCATGGTATATATCAGTATTACAGATGACTATGTTCTGGCTGTTGTTGTGGTTCAGTAAGAACAGTGGGAGCATGGTAAATATGAGTACTATAGATAACCATGTCCCAACTGTTATCATGGTTTGGTTACAACAGGAAGAGCATGGTATATATCAGTATTACAGATGACCATGTCCTGGCTGTTGTTACAGTAGTGGTTCTATAACAACTGCTGGATCACGGTCAATATGAGTACTATAGATAAGCATGCCATAACTGATTTGGTTTGGTAACAACAGGAAGAGCATTGTATTTATCAGTATTACAGATATCCACGTTAATGCTGTTTTTGTGGTTCAATAACAACAGTTGGAGCATGGTGAATGTGAGAAGTATAGATAACCATGCCCCAACTGTTGTCATGGTTTGGTAACAACAGGAAGAGCATGGTATATATCAGTATTACAGATGACCATGTTATGGCTGTTGTTGTAGTTCGTTAACATCTGCTGGATGACGGTAAATATGAGTACTATAGATAACCATGCCCTAACTGTTATCATGGTTTGGTAACAACAGGAAGAGCATGGTATATATCAGTATTACAGATGACGATGTTTTGGCTGTTGTTGTGGTTCAATAACAACTGCTGGATGACGGTAAATAAGAGTTATATAGATAACCGTGCCCTAACTGTTGTCATTGTTTGGTAACAACAGGAAGAGTATGGTTTATATCAGTAGTACAGATGAATATGTTCTGGCTGTTGGAGAGGTTCGATATATATGAATTCTATTGATAACAATGCTCTAAGTTTGGTGACAATTGCTGGCGCATGGTATATATCAGTAATATAGTTTACCATGGCCACCACTAGAAACAGCTGGAACATGGTATACATGAATGATATAAATAACCATGCACCGACGCTTTTCGTGGTTTGATAACACAAGTCTTGCTGTAGTTATTGTTCGGTAGCAACAACTGTAACATGATATATGAGTAATAAAGGTAGAGAGTAGTATTTATCAGTACTATAGTTAAACATGACCAAACTGGAGTGGTGGCTTCGGTAGCAAAAGACTGAGTACGGTTTATATGAGTAAAATAGTTTACCAAGCCCTATCTGTTGTCATGGTTTGGTATCAACAGGAAGAGCATGGTATATATCAGAATTACTGATAACCATGTTCTGGCTGTTTGTGCCGTTCAGTAACAACAGTTGGAGCATAGTAAATATGTGTACTTTAGATAACCAAGCCCTAACTGTTGTCATGGTTTGGTAACAACAGGAAGAGCACGGTATATACCAGTATTACAGATAATCATGTTCTGGCTGTTGTTGTGGTTCAGTAACAACAGTGGGAGCATGGTGAATATAAGTACTATAGATATCCAAGCCCTAACTGTTGTCATGGATTGGTATCAACAGGAAGAGCATGCTAAATATCAGTATGACAGATAACCATGTTCTGACTGTTTTTATGGTTCAGTTACAGCAGTGGGAGCATAGTAAATATCTGTACTATAGATATCCATGCCCTAACTGTTGTCATGGTTTGATAACAACAGGAAGAGCACGGTATATATCAGTATTACAGATGACCATGTTCTGGCTGTTGTTGTAGTTCGTTAACATCTGCTGGATGACGGTAAATATGAGTACTATAGATAACCATGCCCTAACTGTCGTCATGATTTGGTATCAACAGGAAAAGCATGGTATATATCAGTATTACTGATAACCATGTTCGGGCTGTTGTTGTGGTTCAGTAACAAGGTGGGAGCATGGTAAATATGAGTACTATAGATAACCGTGCCCCAACTGTTGTCATGGTTTGGTAACAACAGGAAGAGCATGGTATATATCAGTATTACAGATGACCATGTCTGGCTGTTGTTATGGTTCAGTAACAACAGCAGGAGCATGGTAAATATGAGTGCTATAGATAACCATGCCCCAACTGTTGTCATTGTTTGGTATCAACAGGAAGAGCACGGTATATATCAGTATTACAGTTAACCATGTTCTGGCTGTTGTTGTGGTTCAGTAACAACAGTGGGAGCATCGTAAATATAAGTACTATAAATATCCATGCCCCAGCTGTTGTCATGGTTTGGTAACAACAGGAAGAGCATGGTATATATCAGTATTACAGATGACCGTGTTCTGAATGTTGTTATGGTTCAGTAACAACAGTGGGAGCATGGTAAATATAAGTACTATAAATATCCATGCCCCAGCTGTTGTCATGGTTTGGTAACAACAGGAAGAGCATGGTATATATCAGTATTACAGATGACCATGCCCTGGCTGTTGTAGTGGTTCTATAACAACTGCTGGATCACGGTCAATATGAGTACTATAGATAAGCATGCCATAACTGTTGTCATGGTTTGGTAACAACAGGAAGAGCATTGTATATATCAGTATTACAGATAACCATGTTCTTGCTGTTTTTGTGGTTCAATAGCAACAGTTGGAACATGGTGAATATGAGAAGAATAGATAACCATGCCCCAACTGTTGTCATGGTTTGGTAACAACAGGAAGAGCATTGTATATATCAGTATTACATATGACCATGTTTTGGCTGTTGTTGTGGTTCGATACCAACTGCTGGATCACGATGAATATGAGTACTATGGATAACCATGCCCTAACTGTTGTCATGGTTTGGTAACAACAGGAAGAGCATGGTTTATATCAGTATTACAGATGAATATGTTTTGGCTGTTGTTATGGTTCGATATATATGAGTTCTATTGAAAACAATGCTGTTACTGTTGTCAAAGTTTGATGACAACAGCTGGAGCATTGTATATATCAGTACTATAGTTTACCATGACCACCAGTAGCAACAGCTGGAACATGGTACACAAGAGTAATATGAAAAACCATGCACTGACTCTTTTGGTGGTTTTATAACAACAGCCGTGCTGTAGTTATGGTTCGGTAGCAGCAACTGTAACATGATATATGAGTACTATATGAAGAGTGTAGTATTTATCAGTACTATAGTTAAACATGACCAATTGTAGTGGTGGTTCGGTAGCAAAAGATTGAGTACGGTATATATGAGTTATATAGATAACCATGCCCTAACTGTTGTCATGGTTTGGTAACAACAGGAAGAGCATGGTTTATATCAGTATTACAGATGACTATGTTCTGGCTGTTGTTGTGGTTCGATAACAACTGCTGGATCAAGGTTAATATGAGAACTATAGATAATCATGCCCTAAATGTTGTCATGGTTTGAAATGCACAGGAAGAGCAACGTATATATCGGTATTACAAATAACCCTGTTCTGGCTGTTGTTGTAGCACATTTACCAGTGAGAGTTTTTCTTTCAATAAAGAGCATTGCAACGTACGAATTCCAAAAATGCTAAGATAAAAAGGGACAGAAAAGTGGAAAAAACTAAAAGATAAAAAATTTACAGAAGGTAAACCTGGAAATGAATATGTTTCTATGACCTACATTTCCACTGTATAAAACTGAAATCATCAAGGAAAAGAGCTTCTATAAAATCTGATTTACCGCCGATCTACAATGCAAAACGTTCCATTATATAAAAAAGGAGGGACCTTCTCTAGCTTATATCTTCACAATTCCATCAGTACTTCAAGAATATTCATTCTAAAAAGCAGCCAGAGACTGCCTATCAGAACCAGACATGTTGCACATATTTCTTTAGTCTTTGTAAATCATGTCATAGGGAGCTGTGTGAAGTTGGCTAAACAAACGGCATACGACATTCGAAAATTTTGAATGTCGTCCATTGCGCGACATACGACATAGGACATTCGAAAATTTTGAATGTCGTCCATTGCGCGACATACGACATTCGAAAATTTTGAATGTCGTTCATTGCGCGACACACGACATTCGAAAATTTTGAATGTCGTCCATTGCGCGACATACGACATTCGAACTTTGACCAAAATATTTGAATGTCGTTCAGTGCACGACATACGACATTCGAAAATTTTGAATATCGTTCAGTGCGCAACATACGACATTCAAAAATTCGAAATATGACATACGACATTCGATTTTTGGCAAAAAAATGTCGTTCAGTGCATAACATACGACATACGACATTCGAGAAAAGTTGAATGTCGTGCAAAATACGACATTCAATTTTTTTTTTCAAAGTTCGAATGTCGTATGTCTAATGTCGTTTTTTGCACGACATTCAACCTTTTATAAATTTCGTATGTCGTGTGTCGCGCACTGAACGACATCTAATTTTTTTAGTCAAAGTTCGAATGTCATATGTCGTATGTCGTACTATGGGCGACATTCAAAATTTTCGAATGACGTATGTTGTATGTCGCACACTGAACGACATTCAATTTTTTTGTCAAAGTTCGAATGTCGTATGTCTAATGTCGTTTTTTGCACGACATTTAAATTTTTCCGAATGTCGTATGTCGCACACTGAACGACATTCAATATTTTCTTTTTGCAAAGTTCGAATGTCGTATGTCCAATGTCGCTTTTTGCACGACATTCAACTTTTTTTCAAATGTCGTATGTGGAATGTCGTGCACTGAACGACATTCAAATTTTTATGTCAAAGTTCGAATGTCGTATCTCCAATGTCGTTTCCTGCACGACATTCAACATTTTTCGAATGTCGTTTGTCGCACACTGAACGACATTCAAATTTTTTTGTGAAAGTTCGAATGTCGTATGTCTTATGTCGCACACTGAATGACATTCAAATTTTTTTGTCAAAGTTCGAATGTCGTATGTCGCACACTGAACGACATTCAAATTTTTTGTCAAAGTTTGAATGTCGTTTGTCGCACAATGAACGACATTCAATTTTTTTTGGTCAAAGTTCGAATGTCGTATGTCCAATGCCGTATTTTGCACGACATTCAACTTTTCTCGAATGTCGTATGTCGTATGTCATACACTGAACGACATTCAGATTTTTTGTCTAAGATCGAATGTCGTATGTCGCGCAATAGACGACATTCAAAATTTTCGAATGTCCTATGTCGTATGTCGTGCAATGGACGACATTCAAAATTTTCGAATGTCCTATTTCGCACACTGAACGACATTCAAATTGTTTTGTCAAAGTTCGAATGTCGTATGACTAATGTCGTTTGTTGCACGACAATCAACTTTTTTCGAATGTTGTATGTCGCCCACTGAACGACATTCAATTTCTTTTGTCAAAGTTTGAATGTCGTATGTCGCACAATGAATGACATTCAATTTTTTTGTCAAAGTTCGAATGTCGTATGTCCAATGTCGTATTTATTTTGCACGACATTCAACTTTTCTCGAATGTCGTATGTCGTATGTCATGCACTGAACGACATTCAATTTTTTTTGTCAAAGATCGAACGTCATATGTCGCACAATGGACGACATTCAAAATTTTCGAATGTCCTATTTCGCACACTGAACGACATTCAAATTGTTTTGTCAAAGTTCGAATGTCGTATGACTAATGTCGTTTGTTGCACGACATTCAACTTTTTTCGAATGTCGTATGTCGCCCACTGAACGACATTCAATTTCTTTTGTCAAAGTTTGAATGTCGTATGTCGCACAATGAATGACATTCAATTTTTTTTTGTCAAAGTTCGAATGTCGTATGTCCAATGTCGTATTTATTTTGCACGACATTCAACTTTTCTCGAATGTCGTATGTCGTATGTCATGCACTGAACGACATTCAATTTTTTTTGTCAAAGATCGAACGTCATATGTCGCACAATGGACGACATTCAAAATTTTCGAATGTCCTATTTCGCACACTGAACGACATTCAAATTGTTTTGTCAAAGTTCGAATGTCGTATGACTAATGTCGTTTGTTGCACGACATTCAACTTTTTTCGAATGTCGTATGTCGCCCACTGAACGACATTCAATTTCTTTTGTCAAAGTTTGAATGTCGTATGTCGCACAATGAATGACATTCAATTTTTTTTGTCAAAGTTCGAATGTCGTATGTCCAATGTCGTATTTATTTTGCACGACATTCAACTTTTCTCGAATGTCGTATGTCGTATGTCATGCACTGAACGACATTCAATTTTTTTGTCAAAGATCGAATGTCGTATGTCGCGCAATGGACGACATTCAAAATTTTCGAATGTCGTATGTCGCGCAATGGACGACATTCAAAATTTTCGAATGTCGTATGTCGCACACTGAACGACATTCAATTTTGTTTTTTGTTGAAGTTCGAATGTCTTATGTCCAATGTCGTTTCTGCACGACATTCAACTTTTTTCGAATGTCGTATGTCGTGCACTGAACGACATTCAAATTTTTTGGTCAAAGTTCGAATGTCGTATGTCGTATGTCGCGCAATGGACAGCATTCAATATTTTCGAATGTCGTATGTCGTATGTCTCGCAATGGACGACATTAAAAATTTTCGAATGTCGTATGTCGTTTGTTTAGCCAACTTCACACAGCTGTCATAGGGTTGGATAGTTTTGTTATAAGTGCACTTGTGACAGTATGGCATCCAATAAAATCAACATTATTGCAATTTTTTAGAGTACTAAGTGCACTTAACACATTTGAACCTTCGAATTATTTTGCATTTTGTTGTATGCCAGATTGAGATTACAATTTTAACTATAAAACCTATTTAATTTGTGAGAAGTCCTTTTATAGTCTTCCCATATTATAACCACATTGTTGACTATAATATAACTAAATCATACCTAAATATTCCCATTCAATAAAAAGTTTAATGTGTCTAAAAGCTTCTTTTGCGTTTCTCTCCACTATTTGAAAAATGGACTTATACCGTTCTGTCTTTAACCCCTCATATCAGTATTACAGATAAACATGTTCTGGCTGTTGTTGTGGTTCGGTAACAACAGCTGGAGCATGGTATATATATGAGTACTATAGATAACCATGCTCCGACTTTTACAATGGTTCGGTAATAACATCTACAGCATGATATATATGAGTACTATAGATAACCATGCTCCGTCTTTTGTAATGGTTCGGTAATAGCATCTGCAGCATGGTATGATTCTGATACAGACAATGCTCCAGCTGTTGTAACACAACCATGAAAACAGTTGGTGCCTAATTATCTTTAGTACTGAAATAGATGCTCCGGCTGTTGGTATCGGACCATGACAACAGTCAGAGCATGTTTATCTATAGTACTGATACAAACAATGATCTAATTGTTGTTACACAACCATGAGAATAGTTGGGTCCTGAGTATCTATAGTACTGATACAGACAGTACTCTAGCTGTTGTTACACAAACATGATAACAGTTGCCGCCTGTTTATCTTTAGTGCTAATATAGACGATTCTCTTGCTGTTGTAACACAACCATGATAACATTTCGGGCCTAGTTGCCTATAGTCCTGGTACAAACCATGCTCTAGCTGTTGTTACACAACCACGACAACAATTTGGGCCTGGTTACTTTTAGTACTGAAGGAAACCATGCTCTATCTGTTGTTACCGGTCAATGACAACAGGCGGAGCATGTTTATCTATTGAACTGATACAGAACATGTTCTAGCTGTTGCTACCGGCCGGAGCAGGTTTATTGTACTGAAACAAACCATACTCTAGCTGTTGCTACACAACCACGACTATATTTGGGACCTGGTTATCTACAATACTGATACAGATCATGCTGTAGCTATTGTTACACAACCATGAGAACAGTTGGGGCCAGGTTATCTTAAGCAATGATACAGACCATGATCCGTCTATTGGTTCCGGACCATGACAACAGCCGGAGAATGTTTATTTATAGTACTGATACATACCATGCTCTAGCTGTTGTAACGCAACCTTAACAATTGTTGGGGCCTGTTTATCTATAGTACTAATAAAGACCATGCTCTACCTGTTCTTACACAACCATGAGAACAGTTGGGGCCAGGTTATCTTAAGCAATGATACAAATCATGCGTCTACTTTATTTTACTTATTTTGTTGGGTTTAACGTCGCACCGACACAATTATAGGTCATATGGCGACTTTCCAGCTTTGATGGTGGAGGAAGACCCAAGGTGACCCTCCCGTGTATTGTTTCATCACGAGCGGGGACCTGGGTAAAACCACCGACCTTCCGTAAGCCAGCTTGATCGTTTCCTCATATGAAGAATTCAACGCACCGCGTTAGGCTCGAACCCATATCGATCATGCTCTTACTGATGTTACACAACCATGACAACCGTTGGGGCCTTGTTATCTAAAGTAGTGATGCAGCACATGCTCCACCTGTTGTAGCACAAGCATGACAACAGTTGGGGCCTTGTTATCTATAGTGCTGGTATAGAGAAGATGCTCCAGCTGTTGTAACAGAACCATGAAAACAGTTGGGCCCTGGTTACATTTAGTGCTGATACAAACCATGCGCTAGCTGTTGTTACACAGCCATGAAAACAGTTAGGGCCTTGTTATCTATAGTACTGATACAAACAATGCTCTGTCTGTTTTTACCAGTCCATGACAACAGCCGGAGCATCTATATCTATTGTACTGATATAGACCTTGCTCAATCAGTTGCTTCCAGACCATGACAACAGCCGTAGCAGGTTATTGTACTGATACGGACAATCCTCTGGCTGTTGTAACACAACCATGAGGGAAGTTGGGTCCTAGGTATCTACAGTACTAATACAGACCATGCTGTAGCTGTTGTAACCGGACCATGACAACAGCCGGAGCATGTTCATCTATAGTACTGATACAGACCATGCTCCAGATGTTGTTTCCGGATCACGACAACAGCCGGAGCATGTTTATCTATAGTACTGATACATATCATGCTCCAGTTGTTGTAACGCAACTTTGACAACAGCCGTAGCAGGTTATTGTACTGATACGGACCATCCTCTGGCTGTTGTAATACAACCATGAGTAAGTAGGGTCCTAGGTATCTACAGTACTAATACAGACCATGCTGTAGCTGTTCTAACCGGACCATGACAACAGCCGGAGCATGTTCATCTATAGTACTGATACAGACCATGCTCCAGCTGTTGTTTCCGGATCATGACAACAGCCGGAGCATGTTTATCTACAGTACTGTTACATATCATGCTCCAGCTGTTGTAACGCAACCTTGACAATTGATGGGGCCTGTTTTTCTATAGTATTAATACAGACCATGCTCTACCTATTCTTACACAACCATGACATCAGGTAGGGCCAGGTTATCATTAGTACTGATACAGATTATGCTCCGGCTCTTGGTACCAGACCATGACCACAGTCAGAGCATGTTTACCTATAGTACTTATACAGAACATGCTCTAACTGTTGTTACCCAACCATGACAACAGTTGGAGTCTGGTTATCTATAGTACTGATACAGACACTGCTTCAGCTGTTGTAACACAACCATGACAACATTTGGGGTCTTGTTATCTAAATTAATGATGCAGACCATAATGCAGCTGTTGCAATACAACCATGACAACAGTTGGGGCCTGGTATCGAGAGTTCTGATACAGACCATACTATAGTGGTTGTCACACAACCATGGCAATAGTTGGGGCCTTGTTATCTAATGTATTGATACAGAACATGCTCCAGCTGTTGTAAAACAACCATGACAACAGCTGGGGCCAGGGTATCTAAAGTACTGTCCGTATAGCGAACTAGTTCCTTGTAACCGAGGTTTGTATAATGTACACAATTTGTATATAGCGAACACTATTTGACTGACGTTTGAAAAGTGCTATGTGTTCACACTCCGGGCCGACCATGAATCTTTATGTGAAAAAAATTACGTGTCTCTGTCCGTTTTTAGCTCACCTGAGCACAAAGTGCTCAAGGTGAGCTTTTGTGATCGCCCTGTGTCCGTCGTCCGTCGTCAGTCGTCCGTCCGTCGTCAACAATTTGACTGTTAACACTCTAGAGGTCACAATTTTGACCTAATCTTAATGAAACTTGGTCAAAATGTTACCCTCAATAAAATCTTGGACGAGTTCGATATGGGTCATCTGGGGTCAAAAACTAGGTCTCCAGGTCA
>NW_026463275.1:0-4434 GCF_021730395.1 Mercenaria mercenaria
CTTTTCTGTATCACGGATCCCCAGATGGGCCTTTCGGGAACCTTTTGGACATTTATTCTTGCCAAGGAAACCAAAAGGGGGACGGTTTTGTATGGCCCCAGGGGTGGTTTATAAGGTAGGATTGGTTCAAAGTTTAACGTATAGTGAAATGTACATGTAGTTTTTCCCCAAGGGAAATAATTTTCCTGATAATGGATCCCCATTTTTTTGTCTCTGTATCAAGGCACCTATTGTTGTCAATTTTATATAGCCAGGTTTTCCCTAGTGTATGTATGTTTAGAAAGGGTTGGACCAGTTGCAAAAACAGGATACCCAGTGGGGCCTGTCTGTATCCCCGGGATCCCGATAGTGGGGCACCCCAATATTTAGCTCGGGTGGCGTGTCGAAAACAAATGATCCCAAAAAATTTGGCCCCTGACTATTTATCCTTCTACACATTTTCCCTGTTGTATCCTAAAAATTACCTGGGGGCATGTATGAAAACCCAAATTTTTCCCCTTCCCGGATTGCCAAAGATACGGTTTGCCTTCTCTATCCCCAAAAGTTTCTTTTTAGGGGCCCAGAGTTTTACAAAGAAAAATGTTTGTTTCCCAAATTTTAGGCACCTTTTTGAAAACCCCAAATTAAAATTTTTTAAATAGTATATTTTTAAATTTTATACGTAAAAAATACTTAAAAACCCTTACAAAAAAACCCCTTGTAAATTCTCCAGTAAATTCTTACTTCTTGACGGCATTGTGAAAAGTGGTTTGTCTTATTGGTTGTCTGAGATGGTGTCATTTTTGGTTTTAAAAAAAGTTTTTTTTAAAATTCACAATACTCTGAAAAACTACAAAAAAACCAACTAGAAAAAATCTATAATGTAGGCAAAAAAACCCTTTAACATTTTGAAAAATTTTTTGGCGGGCCTTTTTAAAAAAAAAATGAGCGCCTTTTTGGGTTTTATTGGGGTTTTCCCCACATGGCGTTTGGTCGATTATCATTTTTTATTTATCAATCTTAATTATGCAAAAAATTTCCCTTTAAAAACTTAGGAAAACGCCATATAAAACATACTATTTTTGAAAATACTTCCTTTTGGGGGTTTGGTTTTGGTCCCATTTTAAAAAAAAAGGGCACCCCTATGGCTTTGTGAATGGGTTTCACATTTTGAAATGGGCCGGGGCAGAAAAATTGTCCCTTTAAAAAAAAGAATTCCCTTGCTTTTGTGAAAAAAAAAACCCCAAATTTAGGGAAAATAAAAAATTTTGGGTCAAAAGGAAACTAAACCCCACCCACTTTCTAGCAGTATCTACACAAAAAAACCACTTTTGATGGCGTTTTTAAACATTTGGGGATTATCAAGAAATGAGTACCCAAAAAAATTTTATTTTTTAAACCTTTTTGTTTTTAAAATCATAAAAATTTTAATAAAACAAAAAAAATATTGTCCCAGCTGAAAATTACTCCCAATTTTTTTTCGAAATTTTTTGTACGTTTTTGTCAGTTCTTTAAATTATTATTTAAATTTTGCAAAGAGCTAATTTGCATATAGTGATTTTTTTCATGTTAAATACATTGGTTTCCCAAATTAAATACCATTTTTGCCCCGCTTTTTTCATAAAAAAATGGCCGAAAAAATTTGTTCCCAAATATAAGTAAAATTAGTAAAAACTGCATTTTAAAATGATTTTAACCTAATTTTTTTTGCCTTTAAATTTTGCCCTTTTGGGAATTGGGACTCCCGGGAAATTAATGAACTACTTATATAAATTTTTCTTCACTTAAACACAAAAAAATTTTCATTTTCAAAAAAAATGCCTACGTGGGTTTTTTCCCGCCACATATTTAAAAATTTATAGGTAAACTAATATTGGTTTATCCCCTTTTTAAATAAAAAAATTTGGTTACCCGGGGTTCCCCTAGCTTCAGGGTTTAATTTTCTTTTTAAATGTTTCCCAAGAAATTTTTTTTTAAATTTCCCCCCTCTAAACTTAGCACATTTTTCCCTAAAGGTTTTAAAACATACGACCCATTTATTCTAAACCAAGGGGCGGGGGGGGGGGGAAAAAAAATATTAATTGTAAAAACCCAAGGGCTGGGGTTACTTCCACTGTAAAAAAAAGAAAAAAATTAAAAATATGAGTAATATGACAGAACAAACATAGAGACTGGAGCCAGTCTACTTAACTGTTCACTCTTGTATAATTCTATATCAATATAATAATATTGTAGATAACGTTTGCTCTAATGTTACGATTATCAGTATGCATGTATGTTTCTTAATGATTAAAATTTTATGATAATATGATATCAAAACAGGGTTACATTTGAAAACGAAACAATACATAAAATAAAAATAAACTTTTAATATTTAATATATTTTTAAAACAAACTATGGTCTATGCCATCCCACTTTCCCACCCCCAAAACGTCGGGGTTTTTTGAAAGTACATGTCTATACGTTGTGAATGTGTTTTTTCACATCTCTGGGGTTTTGGGTTTTTTGGCCGGGGCACTTTTAAATTGGATTGGGGCATGGGGGACTGATCCGGGATGGGAAACTGGTCTTTGTCAAAAAATTTCCCGTGCCCGGGGTCAGGGAGGGGGAAATGTCCTCGTGTTTTTGGGACACATGTTAAACAATAAAAACCCCTGGCATTCCACACATTTTTTTTCTTCCCCGATTTTTCCCTTTTTACTTTTAAAAAACTCTACATAGTAGATAAAAAGTTTTCTTTCGACGGGGCCCAAATATTTCGGTCCATACGCCCCCGGTAGCCATTTTTACTCTTTCGTTTTCGTTTTGCAAAACATTATTTTTTTTTTATAGGGCTAAATTAATCATAAAAATTCAAGAGGGTTTTTGCAAAGTTTCGATGTTACGGGAAATTCTAAAATTTTTCATTTCTTTTGTCCTTGCTTACACCCCCCCCCAAACCGTAAACGTTTTTAATTTAGAAAAAACACCATTACAGTTATGGGTAACTTGGGGGAGGGGTTTCGGAAAAAAACTCGGAAATTTTCAACTTATCGCTTTCCGAAATATACGGGGGAAGTAGGGGAAAAAGGGTTTTTTGGGGACGCTAAATGATACCCAAATTTGCTAAAGGGTACAAAATGACGGGAAATGATACAAAAACTGACGCTAAAAGTACAAAAAAACGCTAAATGATATAAAATCGAGGCTCGCTAAAAGATACAAAACTAACGCTAAATGAAAAACCCTTTTTGGGTCGCTAAAAAGGTAAAAAAAAAACCCTTGACGTAAAAAATACCCCAAAACCCTGGGGGCTAAAAGATACAAATTTTCTATTTGGGGTATATGGTTTAAAATTTTCCCTTTTTTTGACGATTTAAAAAAAAATTTTTTTCATTTTATGCCCCGATAGGGCAAACTGAAATTTTAAAAAAAGTTTTGTATGTTTTCTGTGAAAAAAAAACATATAAAATAATAAATACTAAAAAAATATTTTTAGAGTCAAGATTTTAAAATAAACCCCCCAATTGGGTTTTACGTTTTTGGAATCCTTTTGGAAAAAAAGTACTGCAATTGGGGGGTTTTTAAAAAAAAAAATTAAAAAAAATTTAAATAAAAGGAATTAATAAGAAAGGTGTTGGAAAAAAAAAAAACCAAAAACATTTCCATTTTTAAAAATTTAAAAATATATTTAGGGATTTAGATTTGAAAATTTAAAAATTTTAAAAAAACCCAAGAAATAAAAAAAGGTAAATACTTGGGAAGCAAATAAAAATTTTTTAAATTTCTAAAGGGTCTTTCCATTTTTTAAAATTTTAAGGGGGGACCCCCTTTCATAGAACTTTTCTTTTTTCCCTTTTTCCCTTTCAAATTTTTAAACCCGAAAACTTTTTCCTTTTTCCCGTTTTTTTAAAAATTTTTTTAAATTTTTACAAAATTTTGGGGGAAATTTTTTGGGTTTTGGGGGTTTAAATTTTTCCCACATAAATAAAAAAAAATGTAATTAAAATTTGGGAAACCGAAAAAAAAACCTTAAAAAAATTATGTTAAAAGGGGTCCCAAAAAATTTGGTTTTAAAAATAAAAATTTTAAAAAAAAATTTTTGAAAAATTAAAAATAAATTTGAAAAAAAAAAACAAAAAAAAAAATTTTTTTTTCATTTAAAATTTTTTTAAACCCAAAAAGAATTTTTAAGGAAAAACTTTTTAACCAAAATGTGTGAAAAAACCTAATCAAAGAAAGGTTTAAAAAAAATTTTTAGTAAAAAAACCTTTTTTTGTAAAACCGGGATGGGCCCCCTCAAATGGGTCAATTTTGGGTTTTATTTTCCAAAATTATAAAATTTTTAAAAATTAATTAAAAAACAAAAAGGGGAAAATTCCATACAAAAATTTTCCTTTTTTAGCCTTAAAAGACTTAACGCTTTAAATTTTTAATTTTTTTTTAGTTTTTAAAGAACTGTTTTTTTTAAAAAC
>NW_026463276.1:0-2554 GCF_021730395.1 Mercenaria mercenaria
TAAGATATTTCAGGATTTGGATGGACGGATTAAATTTAAATAGCATACAAGTATTATACAGTTAATTATATATATTCAGTGTCGCACCTATGCGCCGCAGGTCAATTTATTACGCTACATAAATACGATCAATATTCCAAATGTATACAGATTCTTATTCAGTTCTCACATTTGTTCATATTTGGATATTTTTCAAATGCGTACAAACAAATCCAGGCAAACAGAAAAATTCCAAATTGTATTTTTTTTAAAATTAAATTTCTTTTTCTTTTCTCTCATTTGTTCGTACGACAAATGATTATGAGAAATGAAAAAGAATTTATTACAATTTGGAAATTTGTTCGTACGTATGAACAAAATTCCAAATTGATTTTTTTTTTTAAAAAGTTAATTCTTTTTCAGTTCTCGCATTTGTTCGTACGTACGAACAAATGCAGGCTGCTCATTACGAACAAATGATTGTGAATGAAAAAGAATTTTTAAAGCAGTTTGGAATTTCGTTCGTACGTCCGAACAAATCTGGGATGTTCGAACAGAATATCAGAATTGAAAAATAAAATGGACAGGATTTGTTCATATGTACGAACAAAATTCCAAATTGCATTTTTTTAAGAATAAATTCTTTTTCAGTTCTCTCATTTGTTCGTACGTATGAACAAATGATAGTGAGAAAGGAAGAATTTTTAAAGCAGTTTGGAATTTTGTTTGTACGTCCGAACAAATCTGGGCTGTTTGAACAGAATATCAGAATTGAAAAAAAATATGGACATGATTTGTTTGTACGTACGAACAAAATTCCAAATTGCATTTTTTTAAGAATAAATTCTTTTTCTGTTCTCTCATTTGTTCGTACGTACGAACAAATGATAGTGAGAAATGAAAAAGAATTTTTAAAGCAGTTTGGAATTTTGTTCGTACGTCCGAACAAATCTGGGCTGTTCGAACAGAATATCAGAATTAAAAAATAATATGGACAGGATTTGTTCGAACAGAATATCTGAATTGAAAAATAATATGGACAGGATTTGTTCGTACGTCCGAACAAAATTCCAAATTGCATTTTTTTTTTAGAATAAATTCTTTTTCAGTTCTCTCATTTGTTCGTACGTACGAACAAATCCAGGCTGTTCGTACATACAAACAAATGATAGTAAGAAATGAAAAAGAATTTTTAAAGCAGCTTGGAATTTTGTTCGTACTGTTCGTACGTCCGAACAAATCTGGGCTGTTTGAACAGAATATCAGAACTGAAAAAAAATATGGACAAGATTTGTTCGTACGTACGAACAAAATTCCAAGTTGCATTATTTTAAGAATAAATTCTTTTTCAGTTCTCTTATTTGTTCATATGTACGAACAAATCCAGACTGTTGTACATACGAACAAATGATATTGAGAAATGAAAAAGAATTTTTAAAGCAGTTTGGAATTTTGTTCGTACGTCCGAACAAATCTGGGCTGTTCGAACAGAATATCAGAATTGAAAAATAATATGGACAGGATTTGTTCGTACGTACGAACAAAATTCCAAATTGCATTTTTAGCTCACCTGAGCAATGCTCAGGTGAGTTTTTCTGATCGCTCGATGTCCGGCGTCTGTCGTCTGTCTGTCGTCTGTCGTCTGTCTGTCGTCTGTCTGTCAACATTTAGCTTGTGTATGCGATAGAGGCTGTATTTTTCAACTGATCTTCATGAAACTTGGTCAGAATGATTACCTTGATGAAATCTAGGCCGAGTTCGAAAATGAGTCATCTGGGGTCAAAAACTAGGTCACTAGGTCAAATCAAAGAAAAACCTTGTGTATGCGATAGAGGCTGTATTTTTCAATTGATCTTCACGAATTTTGGTCAGAATGATAACCTTGATGAAATCTAGGCCGAGTTCGAAAATGGGTCATCTCGGGTCAAAAACTAGGTCACTAGGTCAAATCAAAGAAAAACCTTGTGTATGCGATAGAGGCTGTATTTTTCAACTGATCTTCATGAATATTGGTCAGAATGATTGCCTTGATGAAATCTAGGCCGAGTTCGAAAATGGGTCATCTCGGGTCAAAAACTAGGTCACTAGGTCAAATCAAGGAAAAACCTTGTGTATGCGATAGAGGCTGTATTTTTCAATTATTCTTCATGAATATTGGTCAGAATGATAATCTTGATGAAATCTAGGCCGAGTTCGAAAATGGGTCATCTCGGGTTAAAAACTAGGTCACTAGGTCAAATCAAAGAAAAACCTTGTGTATGCGATAGAGGCTGTACTTTTCAATTGATCTTCATGAATATTGGTCAGAATGATTGCCTTGATGAAATCTAGGCCGAGTTAGAAAATGGGTCATCTCGGGTCAAAAACTAGGTCACTAGGTCAAATCAAGGAAAAACCTTGTGTATGCGATAGAGGCTGTATTTTTCAATTGATCTTCATGAATTTTGGTCAGAATGATTACCTTGATGAAATCTAGGCCGAGTTCGAAAATGGGTCATCTTGGGTCAAAAACTAGGTCACTAGGTCAAATCAAGGAAAAACCTTGTGTATGCGATAGAGGCTGTATTTTTCAACT
>NW_026463277.1:0-6532 GCF_021730395.1 Mercenaria mercenaria
TCAATTCAAAATTTCATCACTGCGAACAGCTTGGAAATAATTGTAAAACATAGCGCACTGATTTTTCGGTATTTAATTCTTTTTGTACCAACGTTACTTTTACCTTGTCAATGTTATAACTATAAAAAGTTTCCATGAGCTTTCTTGATTAGACATAGATATCTAATGATAGCTCAACGTTTATAGATCGTTTAGCTCAGTAATATGAGGTAACTACACCATTACAAACGATTAATCCCTTAATTAGACAAAGAAAAATCAAACAGCAACAAATTATAGAAATAAAGGGTTGTTTAACATGAAAATTGAACATCATAACACAAATATGTATATAACTCTACAAAACAAACTATTGACATAGACATTGAATTCCGGAAAAGGACTGCATGAATGTTCTACACTTTTGGACAGTGCAACGCCTTTAAATACTAACTGTTACATATCTTCGTTTTGATGCGTGTTCAGTGTTAAAATGTCCCCTGATTAGGTGGATTGTAGCTTCAGGAATTGTTTATTTTTATTTCTTTACAAATTGCATGCATTTTAAATGTGAGAAATTTTGAATGTGGGAAATCTTTTTGAGAATGTTTCAAGTATCCAGTCGCACGAGAACATGAAATGGGCAGGTAGGTCGGTAGTAATGATTTCTGTGTTTTGATGATATACAGTAACTCCTTAACCTTAAGTTAATAACTTATGTCTTAGCTACTACTAAATATTTACATCTTATTGGTGTATTAAGCAAAACTAGTAGTACGCATGTTTATGTTTATTCTGTACCTATGTTTCTCTTCCAGTTAGCGATTTGCATTTGTACCACGTGGCTATCCAGTATTTTTCTATATTCGATGCAATATATTCGATATTGTACAATGCCACGACTTTTGTTCGAATCTCTATGTTGACTAAACGATAAAGTCGTTGGCCGATAAAGGTATTCGCATGAATGAAAAAGCCGATAAATGATGAACATGATGCTTCCTTGTACGTATTATAAATGGAAAAGTGTCCGTCTGTACAGCTTTACTTTTGGAAAAAGGCTCATCTTATATGTTTTCTTCATGAATGTGTACTTGTCATAATATACCTCTGTATTGTACAGAACAATGATAATAATGTTATTATAGTTATTTTTAGAAAGTATATATAAAACTGTAATGCGTATAAACTGTAATGGTGTTTATATGGCAATGGTAATTCGTAGTCTTAATACGGCCAGTTTATTTTTTTCAGTGAACGCTTTGCGTATGTTTTCTACCCTTGTTTTATAAAAATATT
Organism: Mercenaria mercenaria; assembly: GCF_021730395.1. Taxonomy (NCBI): domain Eukaryota; kingdom Metazoa; phylum Mollusca; class Bivalvia; order Venerida; family Veneridae; genus Mercenaria; species Mercenaria mercenaria. Next base: position 1,279 of record NW_026463277.1, read on the forward strand.
GATTTCTTAACTTTGCAAGTGTAATGATATGATAAGTTTTCAGTTAAAGAATCTCCTGGGATTTGAAGCTGTATTCGTAATCTGAACTGCCTTATGATGTCAACTACAAATAAACATCACTACATTTATGGAATATAATTCCTGTGGTTATAGATTAAATATACGATACAAGGAGTTATTATAGTTTGCTTATTTTCTTTCTGTTGATGATATAATGAGACGCTATGTATATCATTGAAGGTTCATTGTACACCGCCATATGAATACATCTGCGGGTGTCTCTTAATGATATGTTGGTACTTTTTACATGTGTAAATGTTGAGTTCTACTCAACTCAGGGCATTCCATGAACAGGCTCAATATAACCGAGCCTGCAACATTTTCATTTATGATATGTTGCGTGACCTGTGGTTTTCCACTTTTCTACTTAAATGAGTTTATGATCTCAGCAGCGCTGTTTGTGCCATGTATTTGCCGTAATATGTCTCCCGTACTTTCAATCAGAACTGTGATATTTCGATCTGTTCAGACCATTCCATGTGTTAGTGTGCAGTATAATTTTTCAGCTTGGGTGGATCTAATACTCCCGCTTTGATAGCTTTATAGACTATTTAATCACCTCTTCTGTAATGTGCCTGCGTTTTATTTTTTGTCGTTCGGCAATTTCTGTAAAATGCAAGCTCCAAAATGTCAAATATAATCTTTAAATTCTAGTATGTTTAATTCTAGCTATTTTAGGGCAAATCCGTTATTTCAACAGGGGACGATATACTGTTTGTCATGAAATTGTATTCTGTGTAGCATTCAAGTTTCAATGTACACGCTGCATAAATACATGTGCGAGTGTCTCTAAATTATATTTTGGCAATTGTAATATGTGTAATATTGTGAAATCATTTAAATTCGCTGACATGAAATTTCGCGCAAACGTGGAAAAGGACTGTTTCGCGCGAGCTTTAATTCGCGCATTTTCGATTTTAGAAATGCAAAAATATAATTAAAAAATAATAATAGCGCGGTCTTAACTTCGCGCATCGGTCCGAGCGCGAAATACGCGAAAATTCGTCCTACATGGAAGATTGGGAAACCAAATGTGTAGCCTCATTAAATAAAGTCTTTACTTACTTACTTACTTACTTACTTAATACGCGAATAAAAATGATTTCACAGTATTTGAGTTTTGCTCAACCAAGGGCTAGAGTGTGCGAACGGTAGCTTGCATTTTAACTACCGTGCATGCACAGTCTCAATAAACCGATCCTGCAACATTTTCATTTGTCGTGTGTAGTTTTCCACTCTTTCCATTTTCAAGCGCTGTTTCCAAACTATAAATAATATGAAATTAGGCGCTGCCTATCTGGCGGAAAAACATAGTCATACGAATTCTTTCTTCTTTCTGCATAAATTGTTCTTTCTGATATTTTCAGTTTTGACAGTAAGCCTGACGGTTTTGCTATTGTTATAAAAATTATGAACAAAGGAAAATGTTTTGTTTAAATGAACGTAGATCTAATCATTTCTTCAAATATATGAAAACTAGATAGACAATGGAAAATAGTTTTCATGAGTTAAAGATAACAGTGATATTTGGGTGCCAAGAATCTAGTCCAAAAATACACCATAGGCCACCAATTACATACGCACTTATATTTAAAACTGTTCAGTATACCCCCTTCGGTACATACCTACACTGCCTTTGATGTCAGTTTGTTTCTCTAATACAAATTTCTGGATCCGGGAATGCACAGTTTCTTTTCAGTTCATTTGTTACAAATAGTATTTAAAAAAGACAAAACAAAAATGTACACTTTAAGCCTGCGTAACATCACGCTCAACCTCATGTTCTTCTAATATTCTTTTGTAGTATAGATACCGGAACTTACATAATCCTGTTATCCTAAACACTGACTATTGCAATTATTTTAAATGCCATTATTGTCAAATGACACTCTTTTAGGTCAAAATTTGGCCCACTAATACATCTCTTGTATGTGTTTGTTTGTTTGTTTGTTTTGGGTTTAACGCCGTTTTTTTAAAAGTATTTCAGTCATGTAACGGCGAGAAGTTAACCTAAACAGTGTTCCTGGATTCTGTACCAGTACAAACCTGTTCTCCGCAAGTAACTGCCAACTTCCCACATGAATTATCAGAGGTGGAGGACGAATGATGTCAGACACAATGTCTTTTATCAAATCGCCATGGAGAACATACGCCCCGCCCGGGGATCGAACCAGCGACCCTGCGATCCGTAGACCAACGCTCTCCCTACTGAGCTAAACGGGTGGGCTTCTTGTATGTGAGAATCACAAACAACCATTTACATGTAAAATTATGATTTCAAATTCATTCTAAAAAGTTCTTGACCAGACTTTTATCCATAACACAAACACTCTTGGTCGAAACTCAAGAATTCCAATTTAATTGACCTAACTCCTAACAGTCTTGGGCCTTTTTTTGAATATGATGAAGGATGATTTCTTAGCTCGATAGGGATCGTAGTTGGGGCCAACATTTTTTTCCAAGTTTAAAAGCTCTAGTCAATGAATTGATTTTTTGAGAAAGTTGCAATGTATGTGAAAGACTGTGGAAGGGAGGGGAAATAAGCAAAATATGCTTTACAAAATTTACAGGCAGAACATTGGTTAACTATACACATTATTGATTTCTGTTCCAATATTTGCAAAACGTGTGATAAATATCAATAAAAAATAAAATTGGGCCTAAAGCAAAAAAAATAAATAAATAAAAAAAATATTAGAAGCATCTTACGAGCTTCGAACTGCGGACCTCGCGCTTCTGAAGCATATACGCTAACCATTGGACCACGGGGAACGGTGACGTAGTACGGTGATAAAATTATGTATATAAACAAATTTTGTTACGGCAGCGTGTCTAAATTCGTTTTACTTAGACATTTTTGAAATTATTGGCTTTTCTACATTAAAAAAAGAACAGTTGGCGTGGATTTTCTTATTCAAACACTGCTGTAATGTACATTATTATTCAATATTGGAAACAAAAAAGCGGGCCGCTTGAATCATCCATAAACTCGTTACATAAAGAAAACCGAATAACATACTGTTGTCGATTTATATACTTTAAACAAAACGGCTTGATTTCATTACAAATTCAAACCACCCTGATAACTGTAATCTGTAACAGGATAATAGAAACACTCCATTTAGACAATTTTGAGAAAGCTCTTGACAGAAAATCTGATTATGTTTTGTAAATCTATTGAATTCAAGTATTACCCTGAACACTTTCCAGAATGTGCTTTTGTGTTTTTCGATGTTTCTGGAACTCAATCTGCCGATGTGATAATATTTCGATTTATGACAGGACTATTACAGTTGCGAACTATTTTCAAACTTTTAACAACTTTAATAAGCATCTTTAAGCTTCACTTTAACCTAAAACGTGCAGTATGATCTGGTCTGCACTGACTGCTATTCAGTCAGTAAAACTTCCAGGTAGCACTCCTTCGAATAATAAATAGTACTGTCCAAACCGAATGATGGACCGGTCCATTTTAGAAATTTAGCAATCCGTTAGTATGATGTCTCCATCTCTTATTTAAAAAAATTGACTTCTGAAGCAAAAAATAAATAAATTCATATTTCACAGACTTGAAAATTCATCCGCTTCTAAAACAACACGGCAGTCATATTGAATTTTACTTAGAAGTTAAACAATGTTTATTGACTTCCTGATATTCTTAAAAATAACAGTAAGATAAACTCCTACCTGTGAAACAATTACAAATCTTGAATAAATCAGAACATGTCTTTAAACAATTGACTCAGGCAACTGCGTACATATCCAAAGCGACGAAAATTTCACTTTCAGTTCTTGCCTCAGTCAGCGAGAATCACAAAATTTACATTGTTCCAAGACGTTTTATTAACACAAACACGTTTGCTTCTATTAAATAAAAAAAATGTCGTAATTTAGAATTGAATTCGTGCAATATTATAAATTAAAAGTTCAATCTAGATGGAAACTAAATGTAAAAACTAGTACGTCAGGGAGCTTAATTTTGATATCAGGTCAATGCCCTGATATAATGCTAATATTAATTATATGTAGAAAAAGATGGATTAATTCATCCAACATTGTAAGACTATCTAAAATATAAAATCAAAGATATGGATTAATCCATCTTTTCTGCCATCACATTTCCAAAATGTCTACATAACAATGATATTATTGATGGAAAAATTAATCCACCCCAGATGCATAATCCATGTTTAATATATATATTATATTATTATAATTATGGCATTTTAAATAGAATATGTATCAAGAGTCAAAATGAAAGGATGGATTAATCCATGTTTTATATTACACATGAAGTGTAATATTTGTTCAAAGCATATGCAATTCATTTGGACTGAATGATAGATTAATCAATAAATGCTGTTTTTTTTTGCAGACGGATTACTCGTTGTTCATATTACGTTGTACAGAGGAGCTTAGAGGTAACTGGAAATGATAGCTTGTTTTATTCGTTTTTTGCCTATGCATTGATTAATCCATGTCACATTTTCCACATTTATTTGCAAATTTGACCATTTCCAAAATAGTCCTCCGTTATTTGGTCAAAAGAAGAACACTCTAAATGGCATATACTACCCCAAAACACAGGGGTTTTTTTTTTGTCAAATCCCTTTATATAATCTCATCAGTTTTTTATTTCTTTTAACAGTACAAACGTTTGCCAAAGCCAAAAGCAATTTTATGTTTTTTGTTTACGTCAATTATAAAAATCTATATTTTCTTACATTCTACAATTATGAACTTATATTCCCTTGCTTACATTCATACATGAATTCGGATAAATTATCAGTTAATATTATTCAAGTTGAATAACACTTATCTTTTAAGCCATACCACAATCAAAATGTTTTTTTTTAGAATAATGCTTAGTAAAGCGAGATGACCTCACGACAGCTGAAAGAATAAAAAAAATATTTTTAATTATTTGTAATTAACTTCATGCACTTTTTCATGAAACAGATTTGGAGAAGTAGTTATATAGAGAGATACCACGTGAAGTCCAAATTCAATCAATAAGCAAATGTTGTTATTCTCAAATTACACGAAAATTTCATTGACAAAAATGATGTAACGATATTTTAAATGTTCGCGCATGCAATCGTATCATTACATCTGTAAAATATTCTAATGGTACTGAAATAGAAATAAACATCCTACATCTGATTATTCACCAAGTAAGCTCTTATAGATATAA
>NW_026463278.1:0-68864 GCF_021730395.1 Mercenaria mercenaria
GATCTTGTTTTGCACTGTTTTACAAGTTTTAAATAACTTTTACATAAAACATCTAGAAGGGAATATTCTCATACGAATTCGGCTCTGCAAATACATTATGAAAGAAGTAAGGAGTGTTTAAAAATGCATTTTTTTTTTATTTATTACATCAAACAGATACAATAAATTGTAACTAAATTATTTTCCCCCGATTTTCGCTTTTATTACAGAGGAATAATTATTTGTTGTAATGACGAAAATATCGGATATTGTGCACCTTGTTAAGACATAAAACAAAAGGAAAACATAATAATAACGTTTTTTTTTTTAATTTGCTCACCTTCTTGCTCGCCAAGAAATAAAGGACGTAGAAAGGCACTATTTTTCTTTAAAATATTATGAACGATAATTTTTGTTTCTAAAAATGTCGAATCAAGAAAAGAAATCATGCGCAAATCAAATCGTTATAGAAAATGAATTCATTAACCTTAACACGATATTTAATTTTGTAGGAGCACACGCCAGTTCTCAATTTTCTGCACGGTAATGATGACTGTAATCTTTCATTTAATTGTTAGTTTATGAGAACGCAATTCTATGAATTCATATCTCTTTAAAATTGATCGTTATGCAAATCAAATGGACATTTATTATCATATTATATCCATAATGTGTCCATCAAACCAAGTCGTAACGGTGACAAAGTCTTCAAAAATATGCCGAGACCGTGACCAGCTAGACTTTTAACGATGACGCAAGCGAAGAAACATAGGATTACATAAGAGATGGACGTAAATCATACCCGCATGGATATTGACTATATATAGATATTATAACGTATTTTGAAATGTTATTTACACAAAAATAAAAGATGAACAGTGGCGTAGTGTTTATTTCTCATTGTTTCCAATATCTAAAATGGAGGTAAATCGTACGTCATTTCGGTCAAATGAGTCCCTACCCGAAAATTGACTACATCCAATCCAAGATAGCAGCTTTATATAGACAAAGAAGGGAAAACGGGATCAAGAGTGCCATCCTCCACTACTCACAAGGATTATCTCCAGTAAGGTGTGAAATGTCCTAGTCTCAAATAATTCTAATATATTCTTTTGAATGTTTGATATATATTTTTTCACTAGATTTTCTCAGTGTTTCTTTATAAACACTTTAATTTCAACAATAAAATCAAAGTAAAAGTGTTATCTTTGGAAATCTTTATGGAAAAAGAAACTGGAATACTAGAATAATAACTCAATTAAAATAATACTTTTGTATACTCATTGCATTTGGGCGATATGATGTTTTCCAGAAATACTGAGGACATATTAGCTAAAAAAAGATATTTTCCAAGCAGTGAAAATTCCCTACTGTGAGGCACAATTATATCGTTATCAGATTTGACCATTTGTTGCTATTATTGTTGACAGACATACAAAAGAATTGACAGACAAACATAACCTAAACACAAACACAGAGACAAACAGACAAATACTCCAATTTATGGCTCATATTCTTGTATGGCTGTCCATCAGGGTTTTGATATAATATTTGCGTGAATGAAAACATACATTCAGGCATTACTTCACGTTTGCAGTACACAACATTCTTACGCTCTATTACATTCTCTTTTTCCTTGTTCTGGTAAGGTAGTAAATTTAATAATAATGCGATAAAAGTGATTTGAAATTTGAATAATAACTGAATAATTTTACTAAAATAAATAAGCCAATCGGACAAGTCAATACTATAAACTAACAGACTACTAACCATATAAACATGAAATATTAGTCCTGAATTAAACTTTATGAATATTATTTATGATATAAATTTAAAATTGTTTTAAGGCAGCTAACTAAATAAAGACGATGATTTAGAAATGCTGACGTTTTGTTATATAATATATATATTTATCTTTTTATTTTAGTATTGTATTTCAATGTTTTATGTGATCGATGTTCATGTATCTAAATATATGTAGAAATTGAATGAAATTGATTTTATAGGAATTGTACCCTTAAACATTTTGTAATATGTTATGTTAAAAATACAGTGCTGAGACATTGTGGTAAAATCTAGAATGCATTAATGTCCCGAGATGACCTGAGCTAACCACCGAAATGTCCACAGATGTTATCAATGCCTGAAATTCACACCCAGAACATTTGTTAACTTTATGACCTGAACACTCACGGTGTTAATTATATGTGCAAAACATCCAAAAAATCCCTTGGACAGGCAAAGAGGGACTTTAAACAAGAAACTCTGCCTCTACTTTATCTAATGATTTAAATGATACGGATATATACTTGCGTGTATTTGGGAAATAGATTTTAGTTTTGTGTGCTTAGTTGGCAAATTAATCACGGTTTTGAACAATAAAAAGTATTTTATTTGCCAACAAAGCACGCAAAACTAGAATATATTTCCATTCTAACACGTTCGAATTACATTTGCCTATATGCCTTTTGCATTAAAAGTCAATGTTTTGATTTGATACTTTTAATTTGTTAGAGCTGTAACATGTTACTTACAGTAAGTGTACAATCTAAATTGCGTTCTTTAATGTTTAGGACATAGAATATGTGATAAACAAACTACCTGACCATAACAAGTTCTGCCATATTAACCAAAACGACGGATACTTAAATATTTTTTCAAAAGTGTCCCCTTTTAAAAAGGAATGCTACTTGTAAATAGATAAAAGTAAACAATTGCTGAGAGCTATGTTCAACCTATTTATGTGCATTTCAACACTGGGAAAGTTTTGAAAATGCATTGAAACAAAGATATGTAACAGTGCATTGAAAATGTCAAAAGTCCCCTAAAAACAGTCCTTTTCCAGATTTCAATGTATAATTCAGTAAACTGACGTTTGTGTTGTAGAGTGATATGCATGTTTTATATACTGCTGAACTTGCATGTGAAAAAAACCTTTCTTTCTTAAATTTTGTTGTTGTTTGCTTTTATTCTCAGTTTGTTTGTTGTTTTTTTGGAGGGGGTTGGGGGGGGGGGGGGGTGTGGTTAATGCCGTTTTTCAACAGTATTTCAGTTATGTAACGGCGGGCAGTTAACCTAACCAGTGTTCCTGGATTCTGTACCAGTACAAACCTGTTCTCCGCAAGTAACTGCCAACTTCCCCACATGAATCAGAGGTGGAGGACTAATGATTTCAGAGACAATGTCGTTGATCAAATAGTCACGGAGAACACACACCCCGCCCGAGGATCGAACTCGCGACCCCTCGATCCGTAGACCGACGCTCTACCTACTTTTATTCTCAGAGCTAAGCGTTAAGTATTTCTAAAGGTATTTGTAAAAGTGTTGCGTTCCTTTACTTATTCAACGAAAGTATTTCAGAATCGTAAACCACGTGACTTCCATCTCTTCTGCACAAACTGCACTTATAATAAACTTGCTACAGTTGTTCTTCTGTTTTTTCAAACATTTCACGGCCATATTGTTATTAAAGTCAAAGACTTTTTTCCTATCGTTTCATAGGTAGTCCGTGGGCCAAAGCCAAAAAAAATGAAAGTCGTAACCCAGAAATTAGGCAAAGGTTGAGCTATACCGTGATGTTATACTATTATTCAGGAAACCTTTAAGGGTGGATGTCGGTCTAAGTAACATGTCAGTAAGATTGAAAGACGCTTTTAAAATCGTTGGTGTCTAATGAATACAATTTAGCATTATATAGAGATAACGCTGATTTGGATGGTGGAAAAGAAATATATGTGACATTTATTATAATAAATCTTATCTTTGTATGCCTAAAATAATCAATAAATTACATTGGTTGAAAAAGTAGGGGTTGATTTACCCCACCCACCACATTACAGCATATACTTACGTAAGAACTCTTAAGAACTTCTAATCCTTTGAAATAGAATAGAACCCGGATGTTAATAATAAAGAAAACAAAATGGATGAATAATTAACTAGAAATTCAGAGACCTTTGCACTGTTATATCAGTTTGCTAAACCTATGGTTACTGTTTCATTTCTGGGCGATTTGCATACTGACAGACCTATTCTTTACAAGTGGAGTAGAAATTACCCATTTATTGCAAAAGCTGATACGACGGAAGTTCCATGTGGAGGTCATCAAAAGAGAAGCAGATCCAGCAATATAAATCATTATTCAAGATGACAGCTATTTCAAAATAATCCGATTTTTTTTACGTATGAGCAAATGCCTCCAAAATTGTCATATTTTGATGACTAATTCTCTTCTGTGCTGGCTTGGATCTTTTTGTATCATTACGTACCTTTTAAATAAGTCACTGAAATTTAAGTTTATTAAATTACCAGCAAAATAGGTTATTTAGTAACACAGAGTATTCAAGTTAAGATGGCCAGCATTTTTGCAAATTTCAAATAACTGCCTTACGTTCAATCAAACATGTACGTATGAAAGAGATATAATTCTTCAAATTTCAACGCTATAACAGAAATCACCTGATATTGATTAAACACGTTTCAATGAATTTTACCGCTCAAAAAATGATCACCTGAAATCGGTTACATGTACAAATATTGACGAGCTACTTCTGTTCAAATGTTCAGTATTATAAAACAATTCAAGTAGGTTTTCAAGGGATTAATGTTCAGATATAATTCAGATAATTGTTATAAAGAAACTGTCATGTCATTTTCAAACTGGTCCCCAAAAAAAAGTTTGCAAACATACGGATGAGATCTAAGTAATCATTGCTGTGATAGAAGTCATCTGATTTCGTTAGAATTATTTCATTTGAAAATTACGTTACCAACATGACCTACTTCTCTTAATTAGTTTGGCGCAATTTTCAAACTGTGTACGTGACAGACGTTACAATAATATAAATTAAATGCTGCTTTTATTCCTTTTAGAATTAAACATGTTACTCTCAGTTTTCATTCAAAATATTTTGAATGCAGCTATAATGTAATATTAATTTATATCAAAATGGATGCCTGACAGATGTTACATCTTCAGTGTATCCTAGTAAAGTAACGAGAAATGGAGAATCGAACGTATAATGAAATTGCCATTTTCTTTTAAAAGTCAAGTAAAATGATCTTTGTACAAACAGTTTTGTTTTTAAACATTTGAAAAGATTTACAAAGTCTATGTTCTAATGCAAACTGCGTTTGTCTGTCACAATTAAGGTAAGTATTTACGACCTCTTTTTAGAGGACAAAACCCTGATTACACAAACGGAAATGAGCTAGACAGTTCTAAACCTTAAAAAGCAATTTATGATATACGAGGAGTGTTCGATATGAATTGCTTATTGTCCTCTAGCTCGATATCCACGTGGGGCACGATAAAAACCAATACCTACCTGTATAGGGTTATTCAATACCTACACAACGGTATATAAATATACATGTTAGACTAAGTGTAAGACATAAAATTTGCCATTTGAATACACGCAATCATTGACCACTCTAGTAAAAATGGTTGGTAGAAGCGTCGACAAGAAAGATGAAATACGGGCTTACATCAAAGCTCGCTCAAAACTTGGTTGTTCTTTGAGGCAGCTGATGACTGAACTTTCTACTGCTTATGGACCTTCTTGTGTGTCTTATGACACAGTTCGGCGGCGGAAAAAGAAATTTGAGTCTGGTGTAGAGTCCATCAAAAATGCACCGAAATCAGGTAGGCCAAAATCTTCATCTCGTAAAGAAATCATTTCCAAAATAAAGGAAATCATTGAAGGAGATGCCAGATTTACAGTTCGTGATATTGCACGAAAGGTAGGCATATCACTATCAACGGTTCACCTTATTTTGAAGAAGCATTTGAAAGTCAGAAAGATTTCTGCTAGATGGGTGCCACATCTGTTGACTGATGAGCAAAAGAGGCAACGGGTTAAAGTGGCCAAAAAGCTGCTTCAAATGTTTCCAAAATATGACAAAAAGCAGTTTGCCAATGTCGTCACAGGTGATGAAACCTGGGTCCATTATTTTGAGCCCGTCAGAAAGGTTAGCAATAAGATCTGGGCCACTAAACACAGCAAACGCCCAATAATTGCCAAACGTTCTTTCAGTGCAAAGAAGGTTTTGTATGCAATCTTCTTCTCTGGTGAAGGAGTCGCAATAAAAGTGCCGGTGAAAAAGGGCAAAAGCATCACCGGAAAGTATTACAAAGACGTAGTACTGAAGAAACTTAAAAAGTATTATCAGAAACGACGTCCTGCCACTGGTTTTAAACATGTCTGTCTTCTACATGACAATGCCCCCGCTCATACCTCCGCAATAGTTACGGCGTTTCTGAAGAAAGAAAAAGTAACTGTTTTGCCTCACCCCCGTATTCCCCAGACCTTGCCCCCTGTGATTTCTTTTTGTTTCCGAAATTGAAATCATTCCTTGCTGGGCGGAAATACCAGTCCCGACAGGCACTTGGATCTGCCATTCATCAGTACCTTATTACTGTGCCCAAATCAGCGTACTGTGACGCCTTCAAGAAGTGGATACATCGGCTGAAACTTAGCATTTCTAGCCACGGGGAGTACTTCGAGGTCATGAAATGAGCCCTTTGGGCTAACTTGAAATTTGAAGTCTCCAGATAGAAATAAGCAATTCATTTCGAACATCCCTCGTATATATGTTGATGTTCCTTTGGTGGTGCTTTAACGTTTTATTTATTTTGTTTGACATAGAAATTTACAGATATATCACAATACCAAATCCCTTCAATATCCTTCAACAAAATCATTTCAATACGTATGCCTCTGAAAAAGTGTCAAACTATTATGAATACATCTATAGTGCTTGACATTATGAACAGGAAGTACAGTGCTTCACAGCTGTAAATTACGCAAGTCCTGGAATCAAGAAGTCGTGTATCGTATCTGTTTGTTGTTTGGTCATATGGGCAATACTAATCCGTATTGTTGTAATTGATATTTAAAGTAACGTATGTTTCAGTCCATTTTAGGATGTAGCTTAATAATACTACGGAAGAAAGCCCTCAACCAAAATGGTTTTTACAAATATGTCACAAAGAAATCAATGCACCACTGGCGTGTTCCAAGCAAATGGTGCAGACTCTGTAATTGTGTACAATATGCATATATGCATGTATGATGAACTTATTCTGATACTAATGCCAAAAAGAGACTTCTAGCAACCTCTCGCATCAAATTTTAGAGCATATTTCTGTCATATGGTGTACATTTGTGTTATAATGTGTCCTCTTGTGTAATTCTAAAACATACGTTACCGAATTTAGATAAAGGTACTTACTAGACTTAATGTTTTAATCTCAGTTCCATACCGAGATAATCTATATGTAACAATTGAATAAAATCGTCTTTTGAAAGAACTAGTTTGTTTGAGTTTGTTAATAGTTTTAAAAGTAGAATATTGAATTTAATTAATAGCTCAGAATTGACAACAATGATACCACTTCCACAATATGAACAAGGAGACTCATCTTTGCTTTTGTTAAGGAAGTGTAATATGATAGTTAAGTGATTCCGTCCCACAGTTTAAGTGATATTTGAAAATCACTATGGTCAGAGAAACAGAACTACTTGAAGAAACATGTTTTACCAGAATTAATTTGTTTCACTACCTATGTTGCACTTCATACGTATGATGTTCTATAACTTCAAAATGTATTTTACATTAGGAATTACATCAGCAACTTCGAATACATAATGCATATAAACCGATAATTTCAGTAATATATACAATCTTACCTTCCATAGCAAACAACACTTTGAAAATATAACAACCTCTGTCTTTAAACCAACACAGTCCATCTAAACCCCAAAAACTTTACTAGCTAAAATGTTATATGATGTTCTGTGTAATCTTGGTAACGTATGTTTCATCTTTGTAATGGTATAAAAACTAATTAAGTTGGTGCTTTGCAATGCCAATAAGCATGATTTTTGCATAAGCCTGGAATAATAATAATAATTTATGAAATATGAAATTGAATAAGTGAACTTTAAAACCTAGGTAACGTATATTCTGTTTTTAGATACCCTCATATTCTGTATTTCGTTTGAATGAAAGTCAAAAGTATTCAGACTGCACACACACTGTAACCAAGTGTACTGTTAATTCTCAATATGCTGTATATGTTTTAAGCAGAAGCCATACAAATTGGTAATCTATGCTTTTTACAGTAATGCTGAAAGAGGCATCATTGTTTTACTATAGTTTGTCGACATCCTATATTTGAGAATAGTAACAGGGTTAAGTCCAACAAAATGAAAACCGTCATGTGTGCATGTTCGGTAAACATGATTTATTGAAATAAAAAACATACAAATGCAATTGTTGGAGTGTTTCCAATGTTGCTAATTCTTCAAGATGGAAAATTTGAGTGGCGACTGTTACGTATGTTACATTTTAAAGTATCTTTATCAACTAAAAGTCAAAATCATACAAGTAAGCTTACTTTGACATCTTAAAAAGGAGGAAACTATTGGTACAACAAACCTTTCTGAATGAAACACAAAAAAGCTCGATTTATTGAGAAACAATATGTGATTTATAGGTATGACATTTTTATGCGCGTTGTCTAGAACCTAAACTGATTGCAAAATATTATATCTCATCATGAAAATATGTAAAATTGTGAATCTTAACATAAAAATTTGATGATGTTTAAATAAAAAGATATGGTAATTTTGATTATTGTACGAGGTAAAAAAAAAAATGGCGAAAATGTAACTCGGGTGGGTGGGGTATTTTAACCCCTAATTTTTGGTAGAAATCGTCAAAATTTTGAATAAATTATTACAGTGAGCCTTTAATTTATTTAGACTAGTACCATAAGCAAAATGCTAATATCTGAACATAAGTATTGAAACAATCTACGAACAATTTGAGTGTAGCCAACAATACATTCAAAGAGGGAGAGTTCCGCATTTTTCATACGAAAGCTTTACTCAAATGAGCATAATTTTTGTTGGACATATGGTAGAAGGCGACATCCGGTCTTAAACTATCCCGGAATGAATGTATTAATGGCTACAATGGATGAACCTTTGCCTAATTTCTGGGTTACGAAATCGAAAAACTAGAGGACTTACAGAAACTGGCCCACAGACCATAAAGGTTGTTTGTATCATTATCCATTAAAGCACGCACGCACGCACATCTCAATGGCATACATTTTCACTATTATGTTCTTACTTCTCCAGCCTTAAAGAATAATTGCCATTTGGCTTGCCCGGGTAATTACCCGCTCAGCGCAAATGTTCACGTATTTTGACGGCATAATTTTGTTTTACATGTCAGTGTAAATTTTTCATTCTTTTGAAATTTTATACCACAAGCGCTATCAATTTGAAATAAATCATAACTTCTATAAGTTCCATAGTCATGATACAAAAGAGGTTTCGCTTTCAATATTATTCCAAAGTTACATATACGCGTGAGCGTATCCTTGTAAACTTCCGATGAGTGTACTGTTAAATTGTTGGAAAATTGTTACATTCTGAAGTTTAAAACTTTAGACGCTTATGGAAATAAAAAATACACATTACACGTACTCATACAAATACTTATACGAAAACAGGGGTTGCAAGTTTGAGCCGCCGGTTCTTGAGTCTCCCATACAGATAATGGCAACATAGAAATACACATGTTTAGCATTCAATCGCTGTTAAGTTACAGCGAGTCTCAATCACAACCGCTATTTTCTTTCATTTATTTTCTTTTTCTCACCGGCTTAGCTCAGTAGAACGAGCGAAGATCTATAAATCATAAGTTTGATCCCCGGGTAGGGGATTGAAGACACGTGGCCGAAATCATCCGTCTTCCACCTTTGATATTTGTGGTGAAGTTGGAGTTACTTATTGAGAATACAGAATTCAGGAACACGGGCTAGCTTAACTGCAAGCCGTAATATAGAAAACAGCGTTAATCCCAAAAACAAACAAAAAGTCTTTCGAATATTTAACTGTTTTAGCAAAGTGCTTACTCGTATTTGTGATGTTTGATATGTTCCTAATGTTAGGAAAATATTATATATGGAATATGTTTCTATTATGTGTCTATGAATTCAACGATAAACTTTCTTTTCACGCACCACTGGAGAACTAAAACCTCTTTGCAAAGGATGGTGTTTCTATCTAGCCAAGTTGCTAAATAATGAACCTTTTCAGACCAACTGCCTCCATACAACAAATATACTCTGTTACACCGCGGTTATTCACAGAAGACGCACTAACCCCGCGGTTATTCACAGAAGACGCACTATATTCAAAATCGGGGTGTCCGAGTACTCTTCAAACACATCAATATTTTTTTTCCGAGTTATGTGTTCTGGTAAAATGAATATTTCTCATGTTCACCTCCTTTTTACTTTTTTTCCGTACTGAGCCCAGGTTGGCAAGGTTCTGTATACCCCAGTGTTATTTTTCTGAAGACTAATTGTCGTTCGGATCCTTAAGAATACCTGTATTAACTAATAAATATTTTATGGCATATATGTAGGCCTATATTTGTTTGCCTCAATGCTATTAGGTGCATAAAGTACAAGTTCTTTATGTAACCATTTTTATTCATAGATACAGGCACTTGTTAAAATTAAAAGGTTGAGATAATTCAAATGCAGGATTTTCAATATATTCTGTCTTTTTTCTTATTTATTTTTGTTATGTTTACAATGTAATGTGCACCAATACATGAGTTTTCATGTATTACCATTAACTTGCGAGATAAATCATTTCAGTCTTAACGGTGAATGAAATCATTGCACAGTTGTAAATGACTCTTTTGATTAAATTCTACTTAAAATAGGTTAAAATGAGTCTGTCATGATCAGGATACATAAGAAACATTGAATTACATATAACTTTTATCTGGGGTGGGGAATAGTAATGTAGTTTAGTGCAAAGGTAATGGAGTGCAGTCTCATATAATGAACATAAGTTCTACACTGACATAATTTCGCCCAAGGTAGCAGAATTTTAAAGGCTGTTTTGATTTAATTATACTAAGAAAAATAAAAATGTGGAGTTTACCTTAAAAATTGGAGATGCGGGAAAATATTCAGTTGCGTTATCTTTTGATTTGGGGCTAGGGGTAGCGTAGTGTGATTTTAGGCTAAAATGAATTCGGTGACCCTATACTTTTATTTTTTTTTAATTTTTCAATCGAGGGAAAATGAACTTTTCAACAATATGTTTGTTTTTGGTCAAATTCTATCGTTTGGGTTTTACATTAGACAGGATTTAAACAAACATTTTATTCAAAACTTAACGTCGTATTAGTCGCTCTTACGTCACTGTAACGTAAATATTAACTTTCACGTTAAAATGATCTCTACAAATAATACTTAACTTTAAAGACATTTTAGATAAAATATGACGAGTAACAAGCAATTTGATACTTGTTGAATGAATAGAGCGATTTACGAAAACAGTCTAGCGGACCTGAAATCATAAAAATATCGACGTCAAAATAGCCGTGTTTGAAAGATTGCAGAGAAAAGATACAGAAATATAAAAATGTAAAATACGCATAAATATGAGGAATATGCTGAATTTTATATTAAATACAATGTCGAAACGGAACCCGATAACTTCAACTTAAAATGTGTATAGAAATACACTGTCACGTCATGACGTTGCTTTTCGATGCCCGTATTTTTATTTGCGTATGGCAATTTTCAAAGTTATTTTGCGAAATATCAACCGTGAACACATACCTTTTCTATTTCATTTATTTAATCAACATACCTCAAAAAAATGTAATGCCAGGAAATAAAAAAAAAAACTTTTAATAACTGTTTAGATATAGCTTGAAAATTTGTTCTTGAGTATTCACTTGCAATATGAAAAACAGTAAACAGGCAGGAAAAAAATGAATTCGGATCATTTTCTACTAAATAATGGCGGAAAAACAAACTTTTCCGTGATCAAAGCAGGTACCGCTAGGTGGCGCTACACGTAACACATTAGACAGGAAGTGTGCAAAATACATATGCATTTTTGAAAAATATAGTCTTCAGTCTACATTTAGAGCAAAGTTCTTTAATGTACGTTAATATTTGACTTTTTTGGTCTAAGTTATGGAGCCACCTTAAATGGTAATCGTCAATATATTTTTCTTTTCGACTACCTGATCTATACATCTTTAACTAATATATGTATCTTTAAACTATTTGAAAAGGCATATTTTTTTCCAGTTTAACCTTGCCTGATCTGCCTTTTTCGATCAGTGTAGATCATGATCAGCCTGCACATCCATGCAGTCTGATCATGATCTGCATTGTTCGTCATTTATATAATATGTTTCTGGTATGCCCCACTTTCAGCAGTTAATGGTTATGTCTAAGTTGAAAGATGGGAAAATGCATTATAGAAATTCTGCAGGGTAAGGTTAATATAAATCACCAATAAAATCACCAATATTTTCTAAGTCATGGAGACTTGAGACAAAAGTTATTTACTAAAAATATTCACGGACTTGCTTTTATGGAGTTAAATGACTATTACTTTTTCATGTATTTAGTTTAGCAAATATTTGGTTTTAAGCATTATGACATTTATTGTTTCGCATTTTGCAATATAAAAGTAGCATTTATCATTATTCAATAGTATCCTTTATTGAGAGTATTAATTTATCATAGAACCATTAAGGTGTTTATTATTGTAAGAGCTTAGCAATAAGCAACTAGTGTTCTTTGCATTTATAATTTGACATTTACAGTGTCAGAATATTATCTATGGAAATTCATTCTAATTGCCAAATGCTTAATTTTAAAACAGTGCAAAATGCTGTTGCCAAATGCTTAATGTACAAATATTGACTGCCAAACAGCGATTCACAAATGATAAATGGCAATAGTTAATTGAGAGCTGTGAAATGATATATATGCCAAGTTCTAACAACTAAGTGCTTGGTCAAGGAAATACTTATACATACGAAGGAATGAATGCTTGTCCTTTGTTACGTAACTTTGCCCTTTGTTATATAACTTTGTTGTTTTAAGTAAACTGTAGACACAATTGAACATGTTATTGTTTCAATTCAAACTGGTAGTTACATGCATTTGTTTATGAAATGCATAAGCTACTTCACATTAAATTTAGCGTTTCGCGTGTAATACTAGTATATATGACAATGACTAATGTTCACAAATAGTATGAAATTTATAATCAATGTCCCTGTAGGAGTGGCTTGTCAAACTCGTTCTAGCTACAGAGAATACGTTACCTCCGTATGACATCTCAAAAAACAACTGTAGTAGACAAACATAAAAACTTGAAAACTTCAACATGTTCACACTAATATGTATTGCAGTCACACACAGAAATGACTGCAAGTATCATTGACAAATATTAGATGATACTGGGACTGTCCAGCTGCAATATTGTTAGACGAGCCTAGCACGTGATCTTCAATACACATTTTAAAACTACAGTAGTAGAACCATCTGACATTTGGCAAGTCAGTTGAATTGTCTCTTACCTAACGTATAACAATAGGTGAACTGCTAAAATATTCATAAATCATAGCAAATACAAAGCAAACAGTTAATTTACATAATATTAATACAATATTACAAAGATAATTTGATGAAAAGCGGTAACAAAGAAAATAATGCACAATTAGCTTTACGCTTAAAGATGGCTATTTGATGTTTCAAACAGTTTGTGACTGAACTAACTTACAATGGAATCATTTTGATATAAAGGGCAAATAGATATTTTTATTATATAGCTATATAAATTCTGTCAAAAATGCAGCTTGCATACTGCAAGGAAATACGAACAGTCTGAAAAAAAATCCAGTACTGTACCTTCCGTACTGTATGTTGCCGGACTACTTTTATTAATATGCATGAGCTGACACAGTTATGTAAATAGCGCACACAGAAACATCACTCATTTCATTTTGACATCAACAAATATTTAAGATTTCGTTCGATTACAAATAAAAAAACAAAAAGATGGAGGTATATAATAAAAGGGTCATTACAACAGTAGCTCGATCTGGGATTCTGTATTCGGCCGGCTCTCGTGGATTTTGCAAGAACGGATCACACCCGGCGAATGCGCGCCTCGTGAGATCCGATCTGGCAAAATCCACTCGAGTCGAATACAGCATCCCAGATCGAGTTGCTGTTGTAATAACCCTATTGTATTAATCAGACTAAAAGTACAAGCTAATTCTTCTCAAGACAGAAGAAGTAATGACCTGTATGAAGTAGTCTTTAGAATTCCATCTTACAGTTTTCAGAAATATCCTAGATTTGATGCGTGTAAATATAAAATTTCTGTATATGAAAATGAACATGTAATCAAGAATACATACTTAACTTCTGTCAAGTCTTCCAGTTAGCTAGGCGGTAAGAATTTCACGAAAATTCTTGTTCTTCACTCCTTTTCCTCCGATCCTGTTTCTTCTTCGCTTGGTATATCTGATTCAGACTCATCTTTAGGCATATTACCAGCATTAAGAAGAGAATAATTTCTACCGGGAATTTCTAAACTTCTGAAATGAAAATAGCCCAGGTACCAAATGACACTCGCAACATGTGCGCAACACCCTACTACCCTTGCACCAACTTTGCATGTGCAATACCATCCTTGAATAGGGTCATCTGTATTTGGTTCGAATAAAATCCACAAGGAGTGTTCCATACTATTTTAAACATGAATAGTTCTCTTCCTTATGCACGTATATTAGATAATCTCCATCTTCCATATGTTCTCTTGTGTAGTAAGGGGCTTGCTTCAATTTGAATACACCTAGTGTAATGTCCCGTAGCTGGTCATAAGTAATTATAGGAAAGCAGTCTAGACATTCAATTTTTGAATCTACCAAATGATAAACAACCCTTTTGGTAAGCATTCCAGTTTCCTGAATACGTCAAACAGGTCATTACTTCTTCTAGAACGAATTAACATTTTTCGCGCAATATCTGCAGATTCTGGTTGGTCTTGGCTGAAAGGTCTTCTATATTTTTTAATCAATGCACCAGTAATTTGCAAATAATCTGTGATGACAGCAATTGTGTTTTTGCTAATTACTTTATCCAAACGTTTGAATTGTTTAAGTCTGCCATTGGCACTTTCAACTACCCATCTCACCTTTATTATAAGTCGAATTTGATTTGCTTCTTGGCAACTGTGCTGTTTTTGCCCCTTCTTTAAAAAACTTGGCATACGCACTTGAATACCTCTTTCCTCCAGTAATTCTTTACTGTCCCGAAAACCTGTGTCAACAATACATGTGTCATTTTCCTTCATCAAATCATCAATATTTCCTTCATTAGTTGCCATCAAATGTTCAGATATATTCGCGTCATTGTTTTTTTCCATCTGAAAAGTAGGGACCCAAAATTGCTAGGATATAACCATCTGTGCCAACCATTACCATTGGTTTCACTAAAGGCCTGTGTGTATGCATCGAGTACGACCTACGTTGAAACTCATAATTGGAGCTTTTTTGAACATAAACATAAGTTCCATCCATAACAAGTACTGCTTGATCATCTGCATTTATGAAAAGTTCCTTTGCATTAGGTGTAGTATGATTTTCACAAAATTCGGAATGTGAGATATGCTCAAAATCAATGTTTTCTGGAAAAAAGGACTCCATTAGATCTAACCTTGCAGATGTAATAGACCTTTGTATTTGAGTAGGTGTAAATTCGAAGAGAACTGACAGAAGCTTGTTTGACAAGGCTGTTCTCAACTTAACCAAACATATACCGATGCAATTTCTTGCAGTACGAACTTCTCTATCACGAAGTTTATCAACCGATTTTACTATATCTTCAAATTTGCCTTTTGAAATTCCAGTCAATGTGTGAAAGTCATCATGTAACATATTATATGTGCAATCAAAGTTCAGTTATTTTGACTGCAACATAAATGTCCGTACATTTTTAGAAGATGTAGAATGTCAGTCCTTGAAAGTCGATCAGCCAATTTATTTTCTTTTATTGATTCATTTCTGAAATGGTATTTTCGATATGTTAGGCACAGCACCTGTTCTTTAAGTCTACAAAAATGATTTTTTCCACAAAAACTTGAGCAATAACTGAAGATGGAAATTTCATGATTTTATTTTTTGAAGTAGCATTCTTCTTACAGACTATTCAGGTCTTGTGTGAACGGGCTGAAACCGGTAATTTCAATGAAGCGCTTTTCGGGCTGTTCAGAGGATTTTCAACATGCTTATTTCCTGTTCTTTAAATAGGTTGCCCTGTCTTTCTTTTAGCATAAAGACTAAAACAGGCGCCACAAATATACTTTTCGTCTCCAGGGGGTCTTGTGAGACATTTACTGGCGTATTTTTTCAATTTTTCGTCAAGAATTCGCCTCCTGCTGTTAGATTTACACCTCTTTTTGCATAGGCAACAACTGATTGACTTTGACATACCTGAAGAAATGAAGTAATTCTTTAAAACTGTTATTTATAAATATTGTCAGTACACGTCAGTACCTTGAAACCAGTTATCACCATCGATGATGCGAAAGTTCCTTGAAAATACGTTAATATACAACACTTACCTGACAGTTATATAGTTACAGTTTCCATATGAAAATACAGTTTTTGAAAAGTAACCGGTTAGTATTTGCTTCTAAATCGTGCACTTCTATATATATGGTGTAGCACAAAGCGGAAAAACTTAATGCGTATGGACGGACAGATAGACGGACAGACAGACGGATAGCAATGGTAAAAACAATATGTCTCACCTATGTATGAGTGAGATATTCATATCTATGTTGAGACATACGTATCTTCCAATCCAGTTTTGTAGGTAGTAACTTACATCCAAAACTTTTACCAGGTTTGTAAGTCCAAAAGGGGGCATAATTTGGCCAAGTCATGTCAAAGTTATGGGCCATGATGCTATCATCTAGTTTTATAAGCTCGAAGACACAACTGGAATTTCAGTCTAATACCTGCATCAGTTTTTGAGATGGGAACTTGATCCTCTGAGGTTGGTTATTGGTTAAAAAAAATGTCAAGCTGTTTGCCTTTAAATGATAGCTATATATCAGAGCGGACACAAATGGAAGGCTCAGACCTTTAACCCTAAATTGTGGCATTGACCGTGAGCCGGCATGGCTGACTCATGAGTTTTGCACATCCTCTTGATGAGGTGATCATTTAACCGAAGCTTTTTAAAATTCCTTTAAGTAGTTTAAGAGATAAAGGGCGGACACGAAATTGAAGGCTTAAACTATTGACCTTGACTTGTGTCCTTGACCTTGAGCCAACATAGCTGACACATGAGTTCTGCACATCGTCTTCATGAGATGATCATTTGAACCAAGTTTTAGGAAAATCCCTCAAGGGGTTTAGGGAAAATGGACCGGACACTAAAGTGTTACGGACAGACCAAAGGAAAAACGGACGGAGATCATTCCTATAACCCTTCCCCCCACCACTTGTGGCGGAATATTAAAAGTTGCATTTGGCTTATGGCCTAATAACAGCAGACACTTCTAATTTGATTCAAATCTTTCACAATTTAAAATGATGGAGAGGACAAGATTTTGTTGTTAGACAGATACATGAATGATTTGTTTGACAGATGGTATGTCTGCCTCAATAAGAGGTGACATAATGACAAGTTCTTAATATGGTTTACATAAACTTTCGTTGATTTATCAACGCTGACCCAGTGATATTAACATCTGTTCAGATAAAATCAATTTTCAGTTAAAAGTATCTATAAATTATAAGTATTTAAATTCAAATAGGCTTATTTATTTTCATAACCAGTGTTTAAAATTCCTTTTATACTTATTTACTCCAAGGCAATGTCAATAGTGATACTTGCAGAAATGTGTTTATTTAAGTGTGTGTTAATAAACAAGTGGACCCTGAAGGACCTGTATCGCTCACCTGACCTAATTCTAACACCTGATATGTTAGAATCAAAGCTGGTGTTGATTTCATAGAGACCAAAATTTTGACGATGTTTCATGAAGGTAAAGTAGTTAATGTGACTTTTTCTTGCGTTTTATATGAGTGTTATTCTAGCGCTCCAAAAAGCAAGGTGCTGTTTTAAATTGGAAAAGTACAACTCAAATTCAAATTTGGTGTAAACACCATCAAGACAAAAATTTCTGACAAAGTTCCATAATGAAAGGGTAAATAATATGGACTCTATAGAGTTTACAAGCTTTACTTAGATTTGACCTGGATACATAGTTTTTGACCTCACTTGATCCAAATTCAAACTTGACCTTAAGATCATCAAGATCGACATTCTGTGCAAGGTTCATGATAATAGGGTCATACATATGGACTCTTAGAGCGTAAAAAAGGTTTTCCTTTGATTTGGCATTGAGATCTAGTTTTTAACACCACCTGACCAAGATGTGAACTTGACCTAAATATCACTAAGATAAACATTCTGTACAAGTTCCATGAAGATATGATCATAAATATGGACTCTAGAGACTTAACAAGCTTTTCCATTGATTTTACCTGGAGGCTTACTGACCTGGAGACCTAGATTTTCACCCCACATGACCCAGATTCAAGCTTGACCTATAGATAATCAATGATAACATTCTGACCAAGTTCCATAAAGATGTGGTAATAAATGAAAGCTCTAGAGTGTTAATTAGCTTTTCATTTGATTTGAACTAGTGACAAAGGTTTTGACCCCATATGACCTAGAATCAAACATGACCTAATGATCTTTAATAATAACATTCAGTCATACCAATTTTCGTGAAGACAGGGTCATAAATATGGACTCTAGAGTGTAAACTAGCTTTTCTTCAGATTTGACCTTGTGACCTAGATTTGTACCAACAGTATACAGATTCTAACTTGACCTAAAGATCAGAAAGAATAATGCTTAATTCAAACTTAAAATTAGGTCTCTTTAGAGTGTTAAGCTTTTCCTTGACCTAATGGCCTAGGTTTTGACCACACATGACCCAATAAGTCTCAAAGAAATATTAACATAAATGTGACCTCTCAAGTAATAACAAGCTTTTCCTTCAATTTGACCTGGTGACCTAATTTTTTACCCCAGATGACCCAATTTCACCTTGTGATTTAGTTTTTAACCTAAGATGACCCAATATGGAACTTGTCCAAGATTTTATTGAGGATAACATTTTGACCAATTTTCTTAAATATTAGGCCAAAATATGACCTATAATGTGTTAACAGTCAAATTGTTGTGTTGACAAGAGGGCCAAGCTTGCCCTAGGTCGCTCACCTGAGAAACACACCATAACAGTGTAAACATGTTAGACCTAGGGATTACATGGAAACAAATATTCTGGCCAATTTTCGTTAGAATTGGACCCCAAATATGGTCTCCTGAGTTTAAATAAATATTTTATTTGATATGACCTAGTGACCTAGTTTTTGACCCAAGATAACCCATATTCAAATTTGACTTAGATTTCATCAAGGCAATCATTCTGACCAAATTTTATGAAGATCAATTGAAAATACAGCTTCTATTGCATGCACAGGTCGTTACTTTGAATTGACCTAGTGCTAGTTTTGACTACGAGACCCATATTCAAACTTGACTTCATTTTATCAAGCAATCATACTGACCAAATTTCATGAAGATCAATGGAAAAATACAGCCTCTATCGCTACACAAGGTTTTTTTCTTTGATTTTGACCGATGACCTAGTTTTTGACCCCAGATGACCCATCAGCTAAGTTGATCTAGAGTTATCAATGCATTAATTCTGACAAAATGTCAGAAGATCATCGAAAAAGACAGTCTCTGGCACATACAAAGGTTTTTTCTTTGATTGACCCTGGTCAATGTTTTTGACCCAGTTTACTCATATTCCAACCTGCGCTAAATTCATGAAGATCAGTTTACATTTGATTTTACCTAGTGACCTAGTTTTTTGAACCCAGATAACCATTTTCAAACATGGCCTAATTTGATCAAGGTTACATTCTGACCCAAAATCTCATGAAGATCAAAGTAAAAATATAGCCTCTATGCATACACACGGTTTTCCGTGATTTGACGAGTGACCTCAGTTTTTGATGACAGATACCTTTTTTCCGAAAACGGCATAGATTTTATCAAGGCAATCATATGACAAAAATTCATGAAGAGCACATTGAAAAACACGAAATCTATCGACAACGCATGTTTTTCTTGATTTGACCTTTACTTAGTCTTTGACCGCAATTACTTTTTTTACGAACTCGCCTAAGTTCATCTAGTATTCAATTCTGACCAAGTTATATTAAATCAGTTGAAAAAAACAAGCTTCTATCGCAACGAAACACACACGACAGACACGGACGCCGGACATCGAGCGCTCAGAAAAACTCACCTGAGCATTGTCTCGAGAGTGAGCTAACAAAGAACACAGGTACGATCACAAAGCTCAATCTAGGAGTTCGTGCTCAAGAGAGCTAAAAAACAAATCCATTACTAGACTCTAGAATTCAGTCCAAGAAATCAGCGGCCTTTTCCAGATTTCACTTTCCATTTCGCCTTCAAGAATAGCAAACTTTGGGACTCTCATTTGAAAACTTCACTTGATCTATCTTCAATAACTATAAACTCTCCTGAAAGGATGCGAATTTCTTTTACTACATTAACAGTTCGTTTGTGCACGGTTCATTTCCATTTGATTCATGTTTCGTCTTTCATTTTCTGTAAACAGAAGAACGAAATTTCTATTCTGTATGGCAAACTTGGAATTCCTTCCATTACTTTTAAAAGTTTATTAAGCTCATTGAGAAAGCAAACAATCATTTTATTTCAAATGTTTGAACTTCTTTCTTGTTTTATGCTCTGAGCTTTATATATGACTCGGATAATGTTGCTTCTATTTCCAATACAAACTGAAGAGGTGTTCTACGCAATCCATTGCTGTAACGTGTATTTATAGCCTGAAAACAAACACCATAAACTGTAATTTATAAGGTTCTTGAAAGACTGCGATCGGAATAATAGCAAGAATCCTCAATACCTTATGATGAAAATAAGTTTATTCAGTTGTGTGTTTATACCCCATTTTATAACTGTTTTTAAAAGTGCCCTACACGACGGAATATCTCGAGTTCATAGCAGGCTACTGCATGTGTCCGAGATGATTACATCACAGAATTATTTACTCAAAGTTGGTGAATCACAATTGAATAAAAATGCTCAAGTAAGAGACGGAAATCTAATTTTCGAATCTTCAGGAACTTCAGGACCCGAAGTATAAAACACCTGTACAATCTTGATGGTTTTTCAAACTTGTCAGCCTCATACCCATGAAAATTCTGACCAAGTTGAAAGTAGGAGGCGTTTTAGACTTGTCAAAGACAGCAGTTCAATTTTAACCGGACCCATCGGGTTATCAAACTATGTCCAACATTATGCCAGACAAATTCTGGCCACGTTATGAAATCAATCTAAAGAACACTGCAAGGTAGAGAAACAGACAATCTAGTGGACCTTTAAAGACTACCCTCCAGATGTGTTGCCATAATATGGTCTTTAATTACATGCATTAAAAATTCTTTAAATATTGCCTCGAAAGAAATTATGTATAATAGTGTACACAAATTGCTTAAGAAGTAAATCAAAACAGGTTACTGATAACTGAAATACAATTGAGTTTATGTAATTAAACACTTCAAAATTGCAGTCAAGCATTTTTTGTGTGATTTAAATTGCACACCTAATACATGTACCTATGAACATTTTACAGACTTTAGCCAGACAAAGTATGATACTTTAGAAGATTTTGCTAATAATGATTAACAAATACATCTTCAACAATTACTATCCAGAAATAGTAAATTTTAAAAAAAATAGCTTACCTCTGATCGTGTATCATTTTGCATAAAATCCATAATAAACTATTCTTGGGATAACTGTTCATCCATAAACCATAACGTTGTTACAAACATTGCCAAACTCAATTAAACAAAGAAATCGATTTAACATTCTGAAACAAAATGTTACAAAAATAGACTGATAAAATACATCTGTAAATGTTTATATACCACGTCAGAAAGTAATTCTATTATGATTGATATATTATAAACAAACACACTATGCTAGAATGACATTCACATTAAAAAAATACGATGAAAGTCAAAGTTATTGTTTGCTACCAAGAAAGACACTGTATATTTTATCTACTGCTTTAGGATATACGCATATTAAACTAAATAATTTAATAGCAAATCCATGTTTTTTTACTATTTATACACTAGGGCGTTAATACGTCTTACAATAATTTCTTTCAGCTGCACACCCTGAATTATTACGCTAACCTATAAATGTTCACGTGCATAAAATGTAAATGCACTCTTTTGCTAATCAATTCATTTCTTAAATTAAGTATCATCAGCTTGTTTCCCAATTAGGGTATAATGCGATGTGGGCAAAACAGGAAGGTGATAGCATCCAAAACCCATTTGCCCATTCAATCTAGCAAAAACATATACATCGCAGGATAAAATCTTCTTTTGCTTTTAGTATATGCTTCACACCCTACGTTATGTGTTTCACATGAAAAACGATCTTAAATTAATTTAGACATTACTATAGGAAACCAACTCACAAGGTAATAATGTTAAGGAAATGTTTAACTTCTGGAAATGCCACAAACTTTACCCCCTAAAAAAGAGTCTGTCCGAAAGACACCAACGGCTCACTATTTGATTTATTGACCCAGAAGCAGGAAAATGCTACCCTAAATATTTGAAAATGCTACAATTTTAATCCAGAATCGCATTCTGTTTGGAAATAGTTACTTGCAATGCGAAACTTTAACCAAAGTTTGTATGTTCAAAAGGGACAGAATTCGACTAAAATGCATGCCAAGTACGGGAGTTGATGCAATAAACTCTTTTTATAATCCCAAAGCACATGTGAAGTTTCTGCCATTTGGTTCTACAGATATAACTTCTGCCTGCAAAATCGTTTACAACAAAAGAATTTTCTATTGTCTAAAACGGGGCATACTGTGCCGCCCAGTATACCTGTAAAGGCTAGAAAACTTGACTCAGGTGAGGAGTTAACTATCTAGAAAAAAAAGCTGGTTTAGAATATATATGCCCTTAAAGTAATAGCTGTATGTAACTGCACCAAATCTTGACTAGATTTATCTTAGTCTTAAAGATTTAAAAGGGTTAATTAATGAAATATAGTGCTATAGAATGGTACCAATGTCATCTACATTGTTGTGATGTGAAAGAATTACTTCAATGTTTGAAACAATCCTTGCTGTAATGATAGATGTAGGTAAGTGAAAAGCATCCAAAGATCCGGATCCCGAGGAAAAAGGCCAAAAATCATGAATAATAGGTGCCATAGTGTGCGACGTAGTACCATGATATTTACTTAACATTCAAAGTGAAAGAAAGGGGAGTATAGAATATGCATATGTCCTGCCCCGTGTCATATAATGTGGTGATATTGAGCACGGCATAAAACTAGAAGCCAATCTGAGATATAGGAAAAGTGCTTGATAACTTATTCTGAGAATATCTCTCCATACACTTCAAACAGTCAATTTAAAACTGAACATGTTTAATGCCGATTGGATTACTTACTGTTTAACTTGATTACACAGCTTTTCTTTATCTCTCTCATCCTAAGTACTGTAGACTACGGGAAAATATAGAGGTTACCAGGATTAAAAGATACAGAGTCTTTTGGTGAATTGAATGGGACTGCAATAAAAGAGTTTTTACACTAGCGCACATGTTTTCTTAATCGGCGTTCTTATATGTAGCGATAAATAGTAGACGCATTAATTAAGATTGTTCTTAAGTAATTTTGTATGCAGATATTCATTGTTAAAAAAATGACCAGACATTTAATAAATTCGTTACTCAACTGCATATACTTTGAAATAAAACCAAGTCTAATGTCATAGGTAAGAAATAGTATACATTTGAAAACGTCTGTTTATCATTCGTTCTAAAATTGCATCCATAGTGAAAATATAATTTCAATTACTACTCCACCACAAAGTAAAAATACATACAACAAAATAAATGAAAATCATAGTATATAACAGCCATGAATTAACATTCCAATAGATGTTTGTCAAAGAGTATTAATTCTTTCAAACTCTTGACCAAATATGCCCAAGTCTAACAACAATGACTGATTCACTGTAAACTCATATATCTATTCATAAATATAGAACTCAAGTATATGTGCAGGTTGAAGTTTATGTTAAAATTTTATTACGTAAACCTTTTCGCTTACTTTTTTCAAACGAATTAATGTCAATGAAAGTACGAAATCAATCGAAAAACACTTCATACATTGTAAAATGTAGGTTTGAAGAGAACTCTGGCAAAGGTAGGAAGGCCGTACTTCTTCAAAGAAAGATCAACTGCTGTGCCAACAACTGCCACACTAAGAGACCAATAGTCTTATAGCTTTAGCTCTGGCAGTCTAAAACGATTTTCAGTACGAAATGACTGGTCTCTAGAAAATGAAAATATATACATGTCAAAAAACATTTATAAAACATAATATTTGCATTTCTTCTGTAGCACTATCGGTTAAAACCTGAACCTATGTACGAGTTTTAATCAGAGTATAGCTACACTTGACGTTTCCAAGCGAATAAGCAATGATAAATATACTACAACGCAAAAAAACTAGCCAGATGAAACTGCACATTCCGGTAATAAAGAAAAAAATATATTATTCAAATTTGATGTTACAAAACACGAAAAACAAAAAAAAAAAACAACAGAAATCCATGACGTGCGGGACGGGAGCCCTTAAGGCTCCCGCCGCCCGGAGGGAGGGGCGGCGGGAGCCAATTAGTGTTGGAGGCGCCGTGTGGGGTTATATTTCAATGGTTCTGGGGCCAAGAGGTTTGTTTTTGTTTGTTTAGCTTGTAGTGTAAACCGAGATCTGAGCACATCTTGGATTCGTAGAATAGGCAGTCCTTGCCAGGTCCCAACATCCATATTAGTTACACTTCCTCAGTAACCAACGGTGACCCCTGCGCATGACCCCTGACTACTACAATCAAATATGGCTTTTTCTTTCAGTTTAGCATTTCTCTACTTTCATTTTTTTTCTTGCCGGAAAATATGCATAAAGGTCGCGTGACTCATTTTCTTTGTCTAAAACATATTTATGCCTCGAGATTGCATAAAATAGGTTGCTGGCCTCCTTAGGTTATAAAAATATGGTCAATATTTTCCTAATTCTCATCACACGTCGCACCATTGATCAAAAAATCATGTGAACTAACCCGGATAATCACCAGAACTCATAAGACGAATCTCCGGATGAGTGTATAGTCAGGGTACCTAAGTCGGACTAGAATACGTTCAAAACCAGTACAAATCTTATTAAGAAGACCTCCGGCTCTCAGAGTAGCGATCGTCAGTCAATAGAGCAGCAGCTTACAGTATTACGAGCCACCCGGGAGTTCGAGAGTCCCGGTCTCTGAGCTGCACAGTTTCTCACCCTTTACTTTTGGTCCGCCACTTTGGACTGAGTGATAGGTAGACACTGAGAGCTCATCCTTCCTTCGGCCGATGAATTGCTATATATACATAAGAGGTTACGCTAAAAGCTTGGAAGAAAAATCCAAGACAAATCTTGTTTCAAAATGGTGGGAAATTCTATTGTCACGGTATAGGACATCGAATAATTAAACACGGTGAGATGAAAGTAGGTTGCCCTGGGGACTCAGTTTAAGCATCTGAAGATGTTCCAGACAGCGCTGTGGAGTTTGAATCCCCACAAGTTCCGAACTGTACTTACATTCTTCTAGAAACCCTGTGACATACAAATCTTAATAACCAGTAGATAAAGTAAATTGCTTCACCCTAGTAATAGAGTTTATGACGTGAAGTTTCCATAGACATTAGTCTTCAATACGGGTTGTTTTTGAGTTATCATTCTCATCTAGTAACATTAGCCTCGCGCGTGGAACAAGAGTATTTCTAATTTGTAATTTGAATCTGAAGAATAAGATCTAATTGGAATAAAGAGAAAATATCTCTCAGTGAATAAAAATCCGATAAATTTCTAGTTTTCTAAAACCCTACTACTTCGCATATCAACATTGACGAAAATAAAATTACTTAGAACTTCAGTACAGTGTCGTAACCTACCATTTATGGGTACCATGATAACAGTAGACTTTATGTTGGTTCGACCTAATGATTAACTTTTAGGTATTTGACTAAACATGGTCTCAATCTAAGCTTAGCTCTAGTGTTAAATGTTTTTATTTGAGCTTTATTTGTCTGTTTTGGTGTGGTTTGTTACATGATTGTGTTCTCCATTCCACATCTTGAGGCACGAGTAAGGCTCAACCATCAGCGCGCCGCAAAATAAGAAAGATTCAAATATATGATACACTTGCGTCTTCTCTCTTGTCTCCGCACATCGGACATTCTATTCTAGAAAAGTATTAATCGATATCTCTAGTCTTACGATTGCTTTTCATCAACATATCCCTCTTTACTGCGTTAACACTCCCACTTAATCATGTCCAGCAGACAGCAAAGTCTATACCTGGATAGCATTGCAGGGTCCAGTTCGAACAACAGCACACCAGCAGGGGCACCGAAAGCGTGTCTGTAGACATCGTAGGATTGTTGTGAAGGCGGTAAAGTGGTTTTAGACTCCAACCCTTATGTTTTTTGTCAACTTTAGTAACTATTGCGCTTTGAGCTTACTGTCTACTTGTCGCACAGATCGAAATCCTGTCGGTCCTGCCAGATCTACAAAGAGTGTGCCGGTGGTAGGCCCAGGTACAAAGGCATGGTCATCCATGGTGTTATAGTAGGTGATTTTAAGTTAAAGGTAGTTGACTCCGGGTGGTTTTTCTGTCAGAGCTGGGTTACTGGTACGATTCTTTCTGTAACTTCAACATTACAGAGAGCATAGCACACGAAAAAAAACATACAAACAGCTGCGCCCGGTACCCTAATTCAATCTCCATGGTTAGATTATGTTTAAAGTAAAAGGTTTCGCAAACTTTGTATTTTCTGTCATATCTTTGGTACTGTTACGTATTTCTTACTGGAATTGTCACTGGAACATTGTCCAGCAACTTCAAAACTGTGGCAGGGCTGGCATATATACCTAAGGTCAAGGTCTAAAAGTGTATTCAGGAATGATGGCATGGATTGGTTTTACAAAAGCTTCGTTTATAGATATACGGGTGGGCGTTTTTAAATATTTCTTTATTATTAGCATCTGCTTGTGGGAGTTACATTCTCATAGCTCGTATTTATTTTTTGTCTATTTGCCCCTTCATACTCAAATTTGGGCAATCTGCGCTTCTTATAGAACGTTACTGCAACATAAATAAGATTTGAAACTTAAGTTGGTGCTTGGATCATCATATCGCTGTGTGGTAACAATCCCCCATAACTCTGATTTGTATTTTGAGGTAGTTGATGCCCCTTTTCATACTTTAATGTTGGACAATTTGTTTGCTGGGCATAACTTTGTACTTAGAAGAGAATGACTTGAAACTCAAATTATATCTATACCATCGTCCATAAGCAGGTCGGTAACAATCCAAATTATTCTTATTTGTGTCGTGACAAATTATCCCCTTAGTGTATCTTCCTTTAATAAGTCTCTTATTGAGATATATAGGCATTTACTGTCATATCGCTGAATAGTGACCGCGGTCTTACTGACACTCCTGTTTAAAATTCTGTTTTATAATGTTAATACTTTGTCACAAGAAGATCTTATTGTCAAATTTGCTTCAGTTGAACGACAAGCCCCACGTGGGCGCTTGTTTTCTGATGTCTTATTATAAAAACTTACTGCATGATTGTGCCAGTCAATAGTCAAAACTGTGATCCTCAGCTACCTCGCAAAACTTACTGATATCCTCAATTATGCAGGAAGTGTATATTATCAGGACTCCAAAAAAGTTTTTAATGTGTCTCTTTGTAATAGTTGCACAACTCAAATAGTCATTAACTTATAGAATATGAAAGTAACTTGACCCAAAATAATCCAGAGTTGAAATCGTTTGGAACTGAGGATTTTTATCGGACATTTAACCACATATATGTTAAAACTCTTTGAATTGATTTGAAATTTTTTTTATGCTATCCCGCACATAGATTTGTACAACACTAAGCAAAATACGTGAATGATGTTTTTCGGAATTTCAGTTTTGGAAAGAGTCAACTCATTAAAACCAACTAAGGCAAATGTGCGGTGCCATCTAGGTTCGGATTACAGACAATTAGAACAAAACTTTCGTAATTTCATTACGTCAGTCCACCCAACGGTTATCTCAAAAAATTCAGATAACAAATGTACTTTTCATTTTTCTTTAAATATGCGGCTTTCTCCTGTTCTCTAAATATAGTTTTAACCTTTACCCTGCTAAATTTATAAAATGGACTAGCCCTGTCAGATATTTGGGCATATAATTTATTATTAAGAAGGGGTGTTCACTCAAAATTTAATGACCGAATAGCAAACAAGGCAGGCCATGAGCGCCCGCACATCTTCCTGCAATGTCGCAAACAGAACAACTTGCCGCCAAAAAGTCTTACATTCATTTTGCTGAAGCTCCATGGGTGGTTCGACTGGACAGCCACGTGATCATTTTTCCGGCTAAGTTTTTTTACTGATAAGTTACAGATACGTTTTAATGTCCCAAATTGTACATTTATGTGTAAGTACAATTGCCACTTTTTACTGTAGATGAATAGTCAGACAGTCGTACACAGGCGGAAAGAAATCCAAAATTATCTTAAGATTTCTATAATTTACGAACTTAACTCGTACTCCAAAACGACATGTGTGCGTTATTAGCTCCGCAATTCAAATAAAAGGTATACATTTTTTATAGGGACAAAAAAACTTGTTTCGAAAAGTTCAAGGCTTACGCCTTTGATAATTGGTGTAGCTTCCTAGAGAATCTCTAACATGAAGTGTCAAATTATGCCCGGTTGAAAAAGGACACACACTGGGTCACTTGGTTACATAAGTTATATAGGTATAATACTTCAAAAAAAATTATCAATCATATTTCCTACACTGTTTAATTATTATTACCTGATGACCCCACTATAAGGTCACATGTCTGTGACCGGGACTGACTGACCTACTTCCTTGTTTTGTTTTAATCAGCCTTGAAATTTGGATGACATGTACAGTTTGCACACTGATCTGATAAACTGACTTTCAGTAACCATGAATGTACTACTGACACTACGTCCTATTCTTTAGTCATCAGTTTTGCCATTTTAAACAGGTGGCTCATATACTTAGTGAGCGATCAAGAGCATATGACCAGTTGTTTTGTAAAAAATATTAAATAATTCGTCCTATCACGATTCTATTTTGCGCTGGCTTGTTTTTTATTCTACTTTATTTATTTTCTATACCATTTCAAGCAGTCTTACTATTACTTATTTTTACGACATTTTGTTCGTGGTACAGGTCATGTAACGGATCAAAAAGTCATGCCGAATGACACAAAATGTTGGACACAGATCGTATTTGAGACTTAAATCTTCAGATATAACTTAAATAAAACTCGGTTATATTCAAACTGCGAAGTGCTTTCGATGGCGAGTAAAACAGTTGTTTCTCTTCTTGAAGCATATACAATAGTTACGTAGCATTCAAATGAATGCTGTCAAGTAACAAGATGAATGAACATTGGCAGTGAATAGGTATGGAAAGTTAGCTTCTGCCAGATCGAAAATGATGTTTGCATGCATATTTTATCGAGCAGCTGCAGAACGACAACGAAACTCTTGTTGAGATTATTTGTGGACAGACTGTTTGACGGTTAGCCCGTTTTGGCGAGACGTATTACTTAGTTGTAGACAAAATTCTGCGATAAAGTCCGGAAATCGCGCTGGTGAAAACAACTCGAATTATGATGTTCCCCTAATGAAAAAAATATGCGTCGAACAAAGCTGTTATTACTCCCCGAAAGAAAGTCACTTGCGTCGGGCCACTGCATTTTTTACCAGCATCGGAAGATAGTATCCGTTCAGGAATAGAGTCTTGTCCTGGAGCCACTACTCTGCCTTACTGTTGCCCTCTTTTCTCTGTCTCGACCTTCCGTGTGCTTGCAACCTCCGACTCTCGATCCATAGGCGGAACGCCCCCCTACGAACTGAGCTGATCCAGGCACACGATCCGTTAACAGTGCTGAAGAATTTGTCTAATTGTATAGCGATGTTTAAAAATGTTAAAAAAGTTATTTTTACGAGCGTTAAGGCCTGCAACGGCCGCATACTAGCGTTTTTTATAAATCTAAGCTTGTTTACATAAAATTCATTTACAATTAATTGCCAAGCCATCAGCTGCATAACCGACAATTTATATTGGAAGCGAGACAAGAACAGACGAATACAATACATATCATTCGCGCTAAGTAACCATAAGACAGTTTGCTGAGGTATTGACCACTAAATACTCTAATAAATAGGGCCTTGAGCTGCTGCAGCGCGCACGGAACAATGCACACACCTCGGGGGGGGGCCATTTGAAAGGTCTATGACTTATTATTTTTTCTTGAGGAATGTTGTCAGTGCAGTATACAAATTGGAAAGAATACTTAGTTTCGTGACATTCTGGGCTTTTTTAAGAACGAAAATGCTTACCAACATATCAAGGATATCTGTAATAATGTGAGCCAAAAAAATGCATCACTAGAAAGGAATTGTATTTTCTTCAGAGCCAAAAATGCAACTATAGAATCCTAATTTTCTGTCAATTTTTTTTCGCGCCATTTTCCTGTTTGTTGATGTCAGTATACCTAGCTGAATTGTAATGTTGCACTTACTTGGAAACAAATATTTTTAAAATGCAGAATTTAATGAATCCTGATTTTGGAAAACAAGGACATCAAGGCGATTAAAATGAATAAGATCTCGTATGCTTGATTTATGTAAGACCATTCGCCTTAATTTGTTCGAAATTGTAGTAGATTGACGAGTTTTCATACTTCAACATTTTCTGTTAGGTAAATGACGACAGTTAACCTAACCAGTTCTTTTATTTTGTACCTGTCAAACTTGTTCCTCCGCAAGTAACGGCCAACTTCCCCACATGAATCTAGTGGAGACAATGAATTGCAGGTACATTCTTTATCAAATCGCACAAGAGACATACGCCTCGCCCGAATCGGTACGTAGATCGGCGCATTCTTAAGCTTAGCGGCGGAACGGGAAACAAGTACAAATAACCCTGGATTCTACACAATGGTTTGAGTTGAAGCTTTTTTTTTATCCACTGAATGAACAGATATTACTGCCAAAACCAATTATTGCTGGTTATTAAGCGCACCTTCCTCAAAGGACAAGGTGAGCTTTTGTGATCACCCTCGTCCGCGTCAGTCCGTGCTCCGTCTGCGTCAACAATTTCTTATCTGCACGATAAGATTTCATTAATGATTTTATTTTAAACCAAACTTGCACATAACTTAATCACCATAAGATCTTGATTCCTTTCGTGAACTGGCCAAATCCTCTTTTGCGTTCAGAGTTATGCCCCAGAAATGGACCAGATGTACTTTTTTGACCTTGTCTGCTCAATAGCACTTCATTTATGATTTGAATTTAATCAAACTTGCACACAACTTTTATCACCATAACGTCTTAGTCCTTTCGTGAACCGGCCAAACTGCATTATGTTTCCAGAGTGATGGCCCCTGAAAGAGCCAAATTACTTTTTTGACCTTGCCGCACTATAGCAGACTTCTTTTATATGTGAATTTAATCAAGCTTCACACAACTTGGCTCCATAGATCTCGGTTTCTTTCTTGAACTGGCCCAATTCCCCACTTGGTGCCGAGAGTTATGCCCGTGAATAAGGCCAAAATTAGCGATTTTAACCTGGCTGCACAATAGCACTTCATTTATATTTGCTTTTAACGAAATTTTGCGCACAACTTGTATCACCACAAGCTTTACCCTTTCTTGAAACTGCAATTCCAGCATGGGTTCTAGGGTTAGCCCCTCAGGTCCAAAATTGGCTATGTTGCCGTGGCAACCATAGAGAGATTTCTTTTATGTTTGACATGATATGAACTTCCAAAATATCTTCACCAACAATAACTCTGGATTCCATAGTTATTTAATATCTGATTACTCCCCTGACTGTAATCAAAATGGATTTATATCATAAGTACTTACAGGACTTATTTGAGAATTTCATTTTTGTCATTAGTTGGACTGAGACCATCAGTGGTAAGATGGACTGATTCAAATTACCTCCATTTATTTTGAAATTAAAATGGATATAAAACTTCGAACCAACGAAGATACTGATCTGAAATGGCATTTATGTCAACAGATGACCTTGACAAGCAGTAAGATACATATTGACTAAATGTATGACAATTTCCTTGCCCTGTATTTTTTATCTAAAGAATACACGTACTATCTTCAAATGAGATGTGTTGAAACGGTATTTATGTCTTTCATGGAAGAAATATCGATTAGGTAACTCCTGATAGAACATTTATCAATATGAATACTTACTAATATATTGCTGAATAGGCTTGTAACTCTGTATCTTCTACTTGCATATACAATGCATCATACCTCCCCTGATGTAATAAAATGGATGTTGATAAACTCATTTGAGTTCCTCATTATTGTTTTAGTTTGACTGAGGAAACCGGGGTAATATATGGACTGATTTTATTCAATTACCTCCGTTGTTTCAAATTAAAATGGTGTAGCTCAATACCAAGAAACACTGAATTTGAAATGTCATTTGTCCTGCATAGATCGACAATCAGGTGCGAGTTCAGACGGGAGTTACTGAATTTTTAGCACATTTAACCTTCCCGTTATTTTAGGTGCGAGACAATATTATAAGTATGTAAGAAATATATGTTAGTACAAATAGGAGGCATTTGAGTGGGTTTTGTTGTTTGGGTTGTGGGTTAACGCTGAGATGGTTGCAACATGATTTCAATCAGTTACGGCGGCAGTTAACCTAACTATTTCCTGGATTCTGTACCAAGTACAGACCTGTTCTCCGCAGTAACTGCCAAGTCCCCACATGAATCAGAGGGGGGAGGACTAATATATCAGACACAATGTCTTTCACATAATACCACGAAACATACGCCCCGCCCGAGATCGAACTCGCGACCCCAATCCGTAGACCAACGCGCTGAACCTATTACTAACGGGCGGCCGCAGCATTTGAGCCTAGACCTCTAAGTCAAAACTATGATCAATCAGTTGGACAATGGTACTCCCGGGAGGCGATACGGACCTCATGGCCCTCTGGACTTATTGTTGTAATTGAAAAACGGCACCATCTAAGTTTGCTTTTTACGAAAATGATAATTTTGTTTAACTTAATTACTTTTTAAACTATTTTGTTTTCTAGATAGATGATACAGCGTTTTGTGCACATACGTGTTGAAATCATGAAAGTTGCGGTCCTGTTTAATTTGCTGCGTACTGTATTATTGCTTGCAGAGAATAAATTTTATACAAAAATAAAGTTGATTTATTTCATGTTGAGATTTAAATATTTTTTATCGTTTGTCCTGTCCGTTCGACCTTTAACTCACATTTTGCTACTGATGCATACCAACGTTTCAGAAACTCTCTAAACCGATAAACGGGTTTACTCATCTATCACGAAATCAATAATCCAATACGCAGCGCTACCAGATCATTCGTCGAATTTCCGTATTATTGTTGGTTTTTGTATGTATAAACACGGGATGGGTCGATAATTAACACTTTGGTCTTTGTGTCTGGCGGCGGTTTGCGAAACATATACTTGAATGAAGTTTTAATATTATTAAAGTGTCGAACTTTTAGATTATACTTTACAGTTGTCAAATAAAAGTGATATGTAAATACGAATATGTTCTCTAAAATATTTAGGAAATCGTTACATTTTATACATCAAACACAAAATTTACGGGATTTCATTACATGAAACTTCCATGTTAAACAATAGATCTATGTACAAAAAAAAAAAAAGAAATATTTACGCAGAAAAGAAAAGAAAACATCTGTAAATAAAATAAATATTCAAGATAATGAATAGGCCATCTTAATATTTTAAAAAGCGTAACATTTTTTTTTTTTAATCTAACTCATATTTACGATCATTAATGATATCTGCTGCTCATCGCATGCAGACTGATCATGATCTGCATGTTGCCATGTCAACAGTAACTGATTTGGTATGCACCCCTTTCATAATTTATAGTACTGTCCAAATTGAAAGAATAGACTAGTTCAAAAGAGAAATTTACATGAGACGGATTAATTTTCTTATATCGTGCTTAAATAGAAATATCATATTTCGTGACTTGAATATACTGTTGGAGGGACAAATACTTAACTACATAGTATATTTTAAACTATAAATACATTAAAAAATCAACTTTAAATAACAATAACTTAAGCAATAGGCGCCATTTTAGAATAGCAGACTTTACTACTAGTTTAGTTTTTTTCCATGAAATTTGGGCCAATCTTTAATAGTAAAATATTACGAACACGTCTATTAACGATTTATTATAATCCTAAATTCATCATGACAAGTATAAATATTCTGTGAAGCCTAAATTCTCCTACTGTCATACATTAATAAAATATGGGTAAAAATCATAAAATAACTCCCGAATGGAAATGGGAAGAAGACTACAGAAAAGACAGAAGAATGTGAAATATATACATACAACGCAAAAACCCAAAAAATACCCCTTATTAGTATCACGGGAAGTAATGTAACGTTTTTTTTATGACCCGATTTGAAACAACACTGACCGGAACATAGTGTTTACCCCTAGGCAAATATTGTAATGTCACATAAATACCAAAGGGGAATATTAAAAACATTTACAATTAAATCATATTATGCAATGTGTGCAATCATTGGGACAAAGAAATAATAGATAACCAATTTTAAACGAATAATTAAAAAATGTATCAAAATTAATGCATTAATTTAAGAATATCTAATAAAATAATGCTTATATAGGCAAATTTATCTGAGTTCCGACAGAGCGATGTTGACAAAAAAGTTTCGGAATGTACAGCACGTGCTTGAACTAAAGATCACTTAGATATCGGGAGACAAGTGCATCTTACAGAACATGAGGTCCTGTTTGAAGATATTCGGATTATATTCCTGTATGTAGCCAATATTTTCGGTCCAAAAGTACTAATAAAATCCGGACATTTAACTTACATAGAATGCAGAGCAGTAAACAAAACATTACTACTTGAATGCATTTATAATTATCTCCATTTTGTACTTGATTCTTCCGCCAAGCTCATTTTCAAAATTGTAATAAATGGAAATCGTGATAGGGGAACAAGTAAAATTGCACAGAATCTTTACTCAATTTAAGTCATATTGAAACTGTTTCCTTCTGAAACTGTTTCCTTTTGTCCTCTGCCAAAACGGAAAAGATTTTTCTGTGTTGCCCGTCCCCTGTCCAGACTGGGTGTTTATAAATGAGGAGTTATTAAGCTAGAATCGCCCCAAATTTTACATCACGTTTATCCCCACCTGACCCGTAAATGCATTTATGGCCCTTGATTGTTAATAAACAGGAAAAGAGTAGTCAAATTAAAAAGCACCAGAGTCATATAGGATAATTCATCATAGTGCAACTACTCATTGAGCTGATCATGATGTTGTGGCAGAGGCGGGGTGTGTGGCTCTGTGGCCGAGTCGGTCGGTCGTTTGACGTCAAAAAATGATGCGTGTGCGTTACATTTTGTATGCTATATCTAGGGTAACGCCCCCTCGGAAAGAGATAGTATATCTCAAGTGGTGCAACCACGTACATATCATCTGATTAGTCCTTCTCTTTTGGATCACAATATCACTTTGTAGTCTGTAAATTCTATGAAATATCAAAGTAAAATGAAAACTATATAATCGAACCTTCGTTACGGAGATAATTTTCTTTCTTTTTTTTTTGTCGCGTTCTGCTGCCAAATACACAAACTTGAATAGCAATTTAGATGGACAAAGCAAATGGTAGAATTTGCTGTGCCGAATTATTACGTTCCCCTCCCATTTTTTATACAAACGAAATAATACATTAATCTGGATTGCAGAAATAGGTCTACAACTGTTTGAAATTTTTAGAAATATAGAATCAGGTGTGTAATACTTTTATATTTTTATAAGCCAGTAAGCTTTTCGTCTGACGAGAAAATCATTACCACACCCCCCCCCCCCAAACCCCCTCGCGTTTTTTACTAATGTTGGGTAACAGTAATTTCACGATTTGATTATAAACTTGAAAACTGATAAGTATGTTAAACACACTTAAAACACATTGTTTGTTGAAGTTTAATGGGATGACTTTTTCGACATCGGGCAATATTTTTTCCACTGTTTAACCGGCAAGCGATCCTTCAGTAGCTAATTGCTCAGCAGAAGAAATTTCCCTGCAATTACATTTCATACAGGAAATAATAGTACCGCTGTATTCGGGGGGGGGGGGCTAGATATCTAGCTAACATTAATAGCATAAACTGTGACCGATCGACTTAAATAAGATATACTTTATAAAAAAATATCCCTACACGAGAATGAAAAGGTCCCCCATAAGACGAACAAAGTAAAATATATTTGGCCGTTTTTGACATGAGTTTTATCGCAGAATTTTCCATTCGTCACATAATTTTGTATTCCTTTCCCCAACTATAGACAGAGTGTACCCGCATGAACACTGTGGTTTAAAATTACAAAAAAAGTTTTTTGTTTTGGGGGTATGGGATACATAGACTAGTGCTTTATTCTATTAAAGGGTTCGAATTTTAAACTGCTTGAAGATATTTTTAAACAGCTGTTCTTCTATTACCCCAATATTTGCAATATAAAAGATTGTACCCAACTATTCGATACTAAAAAATGTACTAGTTGGTAGACTCCATTCTGATTATAGATCACAAACTACACGTAACGTTTTCCGCCAAAGCGGTATTGCACTTTGGATCCTCTGACTGGCAGATGGCATATTGTGTCATCCCGTTTCCATTAATTGTTTGTTTTAGCGGAGTAGCATTTGCCGCAGTTTAAATGTGTATAATTCTTTATAACTAATATAGGTGTATTACAATTTTGCGAAAGAACTTAATGTTCGTCTTTTTATTAGATATTACGACATGCCTTATGATAAATTTTTTCTGATGGTCCGTGATAGATTAGATTATAATAAATTACATTTATATAAAGTATACGCATTTCTCCCGTTCTTTGTTTTTGTGGGATTTTTTAGAACAGATGAAAGATTAAAGTGACATACTAAAAAAAACGTATCTAGCTCCCGAGAATATTCCTGTGTTTTTTGTCCCTAATGTGAATAATCTATCATTTCAGCCTGTAATCTGTGACAGGTTGACTCTCACGTAAATTTTAAATATTTACAATTATTCAGCCTCAAAAGTTATTTACAACATTCATACAAAATAATGATGATAACTTTTGGTATACACACATCCTTGTAACAGTGATTAAAAACGCAGTAAAATCCATTAAAAATGTATAAGATCATTCACCGATGCATGTGGAAATATATGATAATTTTCATCTTATACGTCGTTTTTATTATCGTTCAGACATAATGTTTCTTGTTTCAGTTTTGTTGTGACGCTTGTATGTTCAGTCTGTCCTTAACAATAGTTAATATGTAAATATTATAGGGGAAGGACACATTAAGTGTACACTAACTTTGTTTCCTAATCCTCCTTTTATATATTTAGAACTGTTGGATCATAATCATGTTTATGCATATCTCTCTGATAAAAATTACTTTTTATACTAATTTCATCTTTTCATTTTAATGACTTATGTAAAACACGTGCGTTTGAAATAAAGAAAGTTCACTGAAATGGAATTAAAATGTAGTTGAATACTTGTTAGATCGAAATCGGATTGGTCAATGAAAATAGAAAAAAAAAACGTTGAGGTGGTGTTCGTAAAGACAAAGCTTTAAGCAGGAATGAATGGAAGACCAATTAGGTAAATATTTTTATCCATTTAACGTGATATGGAAGCAACATAAGTTTAAAAAAATCCACTTGGGATCTACACGGGCAGCATGCGTCTCGCAAGCGGCGAGGCCGCTCTTGACCTCTCCATGCTACCGCTGCGCCAATGCTATAATGCTATAACACTCGAAGCCCCTTTCGCATCGCTTACACGTTTTAAAACTAATTTGATTGCTGCACTATTTAACTAAGGCGGTAACAGTGGAAACTTTATGATGTGCCACGCTAGTTTAATCGGGTGGCACGGATTACAAAACGCGGCGCCAGGGTATAATGTAACAATAATGTATTTACAATTATATACATATCAAATATTCCCGAAGATATGGATTTAACTTCATGGGAAGAGAAGTGCATTATACATGGTTTAGAAATAATACTTTGACTCGAGAAATATAATAAGCCTAATCAATTAGGGCAATGAATGGATAACAACATGGAAACAGATAAATCTACACTAGTGTATGTATTTTCTGTTATAAGTATTTGCCATTTCTACATCGTTATTTTATGTGACACAAATACCATAACTGATAATAACTTAGTGCTAATAGTGTTTAATGTGATGTTTTATCTGGTTTTTGTGTGTAATTTTTATTGAATGCGGGGGGGGAGGTCAACTTGGTTTGGCTCAGAGATAGTTATATAGCATACATGGCTGGGTGTTTTTGCATCAGGGGTACAACATCTCACCTGACGCCGAAAACGACCGAATAATTGCTCTCTGCATTTCAGCTGCGTAATGGCCATTAGTATGGCCACGTTATAGCTGTCAGCAGATAACGATAAAGTGCCTGGTGAACCAGTCGGCCCTTGATCAAGCACTAAATCTTAACTTTAAATAAAATAATGTTCCCTCAATCCGAAAACGTTTGACACATTTTGGGCGTCCCCATTGATTGTTCTGGTGTTTGTATCCCTAATCGCTCTGTACATCAAATATCAGCGTTTTGGCGTGAAGACACAACCATGGAAGAAAGTATCGACGCTGGGAAAATCACATCCAGCGAGTACACAAAAAACACTCGGCATATACGACCGGTCCCTTAAATCACCGGTTAAAATGTCGTCTGT
This sequence comes from Mercenaria mercenaria, assembly GCF_021730395.1. Lineage (NCBI taxonomy): Eukaryota > Metazoa > Mollusca > Bivalvia > Venerida > Veneridae > Mercenaria > Mercenaria mercenaria. Next base: position 38,980 of record NW_026463278.1, read on the forward strand.
GGAAGAAGGTAAAATATTGCAGTGTTAGCATCATACAAATACAATATGGCATAAAACGGGCGCCTTGTGGTTTCTCCAAACCTTTCCGTAGGCTCCCATAATTAATAATGCTACGTATACAAAATATAGTGCTACTTAGTGCAGACTTCATTGATTACAATTATCTAACTATTACTGTCATAATTTCTCAATTAATTACTTAAAAGTTCTTAAGTTAAAGTAGAAAACGATTAGAGATAGGTATTATAAAATTTATATCATAAGGAAATGAGTAAACGCAGCTATTAGTACAACCACAAATTAAGGTAGCGGAGGTCTATGATAAATGTCGGCCTCTCTTCCAGCTCGTGTTCGTGCCCAACTGGGTCTCGACTAGTGACTCTTCCATAGGACACCGAGTACTGTTTGTCCATGAAGCGACTCGAGGATTATTCAAATAAGCTTGGAAGGATTTTCGTCAACAATCAACGAAAACAAATTAAGTATAAACTAACCCACAAATTAACAAAAAAACAATCTAATACTCACAAAATATTGGTATGAATTAATTATCAACCACCATGCAACAAAATGGGCATTGTATAGATATGCTATAGAATGGCACAAAAAAAATTCAAATTACAATTACATATTTAATACACGGTACTAGACTTGTCAACACATACATTTATACATAACTTATATACCAACTGGTGTTCAGTGCTGGGTGACATACTTAAATTGGTACTGTTTCCAGCACAATCGGCCTAGAGACTGAATTTTGAGGAGGGAGATATGACGCCCTCGGTGGGCTCTGCCGGAAATATATTGTTTCATCCATACCAGATGAGGACTTTTGTCGACTACCCACGTTAAAGGGCGACTTTGGTAGCCAAGGGGAACCTTCGAATGATTGATACTGACTGCTAACTAATGGTTCACTGACCCATCAATCTGACCACAAGAGTAGTGGAGGATGGCACTCTAGACCACGTATTCCCTTCTCTGTCTCTATAAAGTCGTAATCTTGGATTGGGTGTAGTTAATGTTTAGGATGTGACTCATTTGAACGAAATGACGTATGATTGACCTCAATTTTAGATATTGGATATTATGAAATGATAGCAAACAATCCTGCTCTTTTTGTGTAAATTACATTTTAATATACGTTAATATATATATACACACAATATCCATACGGACTTTGTTTGATGGACCAATAATCATGCCCTAAATTGTTTCAAAATTAATTTACATTTGATATTAAAATTCAAAGGGATACCTTTTATTTTACAGTGAGTTTGTTTCCCAGTCTCATCAGGATTTTGTAATTGATACGCATAACACTTCGGTCCAGTAGCCAGCAATCTGACTAAAGTACTTGATATTCTAAACGAAGATCTGATGATGACCCATTCACATTCATCTTTCTGTATATTTGGATTTCCGAAATTGCTATTTTTTTCGCAAATCTATTTATATTTGAACCAGTCCGACGATACGTTTCAACAAGCATTTTGCTGCACCATCAAAATAGGGTCGAATGCCACAGGATGAGGAAAATGTGAAGTCAGTTCGGTACTCGAACCCGGGACCCCTCGCTTACAGGGCGAGTGCTCTACCGACTAAGCTAACCGGCTGTCTGACACCTGACGTGACCAAGTCCATTCCCTAAAATTTGATTTTTCTCAAAACACGTAGGGCGTAGTCGCGATGTGGCCGTCCTAACACAGGCTAAATATAGATTTTTAAAACTTCTACTTTCACTTACAAAATGTAGCCAGCAGGGCTTTTATTGGCTAGCGGAAGGGAAGTCAAAACAAGGCTATCAATAGCACGTCTTCAGATCCTACGCGTAGCGCAATTGGAGATTTACTTTAGTCAGTGTGACTAGCCACAAAGGTCTTGATATGATTTCCTTGTATTTCATCTGTTAGATCACCTAAATAATCGCCCAACGAAGGCATCCTGTCTGCTACTTTTGATGTAAATACAACAGAATCGGTATCCGCGTAAAACGAGGTGGTTCTAGCTTTTCTAAGTAAGAGCATAATTTGAGTTTAACTTGAGCAGTGATATAGACAGCAAAGGCCACGTTGGTTTTCCCTGTGGGTCCAACAAATGCATCCTTAAATTTCAAACAAATCTCTACCATTCTATTAGAGAAAAAGTTTACAGCCGTTATTTATTCCATATCACTTATCAGTTATTCATAGTTAATGGATGGTTCATCAATGAACTTCACTTAATTTTTGATCAATTTCTGACCAAATGCTCCCCAAAATTAATTGAGCCAAATCACGCATTCCCGTATTTTTCTCTATATTGTTATAATTAAGTTGAACCCCCTCTTTCTCATAATACTGTTCAATATACATTTGTTTTTTTTTTCCTTCTGTTTTACATTATTTTGGCCAACCACCCTTTTCCTGCTTGATTTTAAGAAATGTGTTTAGATATTTAGTAATGGGACCCCTTTCCTTAGCAACAGGATCATATTGAGTGCTTTTCTCAAAGTACTATGCTTCATTAATGCAACCAAACCTGTATCCCTTATCAAGTGTTTTTAACTTCGTCCTTTTACCCAAGTTCCTATAAAAGTTCCTTCTTTGTTCGTATGCAAACATTTAGTTTGTTGATACGTTTCAAAACATAGTTTGCACAAAGATATTAGCAATATATCGTTCATTTTACAAGGCAGGACAGGTATAAATAAGTCTCACGGTGGAATAGCATAACACTTAAATACCCTTCATATTTACCAATCTCGGCATTTTTTTCTGTAATTATACTTGTGTGACCCAATGGATTTTTTCCTGTCTTATTGATAAACGGATAAAAGGGATGTCACAGCTTAATAGTCAATAGTTGCTTCTTTAAATGTGTAAATGCCTCTGTTCGACCCCCGAAAAAAGCATCTCTAGGGTTTAAGGGAGTTACAATATCAAGCAAGCTCCTCTATTAAAGTCCCCACTGCCGTGTGTTATTTTAATTCTTTTTCAAACTCCCAGATAGATACTCTAAGTGTAACAAAGTTCTTCTATATACTCCTGTTTTGTCAAAGTGTTACAACTCCCCCGTGGTTAGTTGACTGACAGGATTTACTGTTAAAATTGAATATAGTTTCGGATTACCATGCCTGAAATCACCATGAAACTCTAAACAGAATTTCTTATCTCCTATTCCATAATAATTATCTACCCTGTAAGGTCCAATTACCTTTTTGCCTCCATTTCTAGCATGCAGTATACGAATACCCAAAGCATGAGACTAGTATTGAACCCTTTGTAAGACTTTCAAATACTGTTTTCTTTGAGCCTTTTCTAAACAGTGTTTAACAAGCGGAGGCAATGGTAATTCTTTGATATTTCCTCTTTAAAATCAAACGATGGGTGTTGATTGTCTTCATACCACTCCATAAAATCTGTTCTTGAATCGGTTTTGATACCATCGGGATTGTAAAATTTCATATCCTGTTAATGATTTAGTACAGAAGTTTGATTCTCTTGTCGGTTAAAGAGATGGGGAAAGTAACCTTTAGATGATTCAGAAAGTCCAAACATGGCTGGCAGTTTTGAAAGAGCCATTGGCACAAAAGTAAACAAAATCAATCATTTTGATTTTACAATCTGGAACTATCAAGAACATGACTTTTCCACCATTAGGTATCACTGTCGGAACGATAGCATTTGTGTACAAATATAGGAGAATGGGGTAGGAGTCATAACCTTGGAAATTTTAAAATACGACGGTAGCATTGAATTTTTTTTAAGAAAAAAAACATCTGCAAAATGTATCGATAGTATTTCGTCCCGAAAATATCAGTTCATTTTTCAACACAACTAACACTCACCCAACTCTCTATCCATGCATATAGTATATACTTTGTGAACCACATATAGATTCCGTATTTGTTCAAAGACATCGCACTTTGACTTTTTACAATGTATACAATTCCCATGTTCTCCATTCTATTTTCATAGTCCTATTTCACGTTACGGACTACGTCTTGGACTATGAATATCAATTAATTGTAATTAACCTCCATTATGCATAACTGATTACATTTGTCAACATTGGATGTCTGTCTGTTTCTATGGTTAACTTTCTATGTACGTGAGCATAATACTAGCGCGTGTGCCATATAATATATACAATTATTTTCCTGACATTTCCACGTTGCATCCCGTTGTTATACATTAGTGAACCATAGTTACACTTGCGTAAAACAGCTTTGTACCGGCCACTGGTTAGGCTAACTGCCCGACGTTACATAACCTACATGCTGAAGAAAAACGGGACTTTATATACATACTCTGATATCTCATTGCGCGTATATTTGACAATTTATTACACTACGCTGTAACCTGTATAAATATGATTGTAGAATTTGTATATCCGGGATAAATAAAATATCCAATGACATCGTTTCAACTTATGTATTAATTGAACTTTCTCGAAGTATTTTTTAAATACAATTACTTTAGATAAACATGAGCTACTTTTAAATGAATTAATCGATCACACTCCAATCCAAAATGGTCACACTCAGGCTTAACTTGTATTCTTCAATTTGATCTTGTTTTGCACTGTTTTACAAGACTTAAATAACTTTTACATAAAACATCTAGAAGGGAATATTATCACTGCAAATGCATTGTGAAAGAAGTAAAGAGTCATTATTTATTACATCAAACAGGTACAATAAATTGTAACTACATTATTTTCCCCCGCTTTTCGCTTTTATTACAGAGGGATAATTATCTGTTGTAAAGACAAAAATATCGGATACTGTGCACCTTGTTAAGACATAAAACAAAACAAAAAACATAATAATAACGTTTTATTTTTTAATTTGCTCACCTTCTTGCTCGCCAAGAAATAAAGGACGTATAAAGGCACTATCTTTCTTTAAAATATTATGAACGATTATTTTTATTTCTAAAAATGTCGAATCAAGAAAAGAATTCATGCACAAATCAAATCATTATAGAAAATGAATTCATTAACACGATATTTAATTTTGTAGGAGCACACGCCAGTTCTCAATTATCTGCACTTTAATGATGACAGTAATCTTTCATTTAATTATTAGTTTATGACAACGCAATTCTATGAATTCATATCTCTTTGAAATTGATCGTTATGCAAATCAAATGGACATTGATTATCATATTATATCTCCTAGCTTGTATTGATTCAGTAATTTGATCACACTCATTTAAAGATAGAAACATTTTGTCATTTTATATCCTCGTGGTTTTGTCTCATAGACACGAAACATTACTTGGTATAGTTTGTATGAACGGGAATAAGCATTAGCTCACATTATGCTGTGTATTATCTGCTTTCAAAGCAATCAACTGGTACTAAGTAATGTTGCGATATACGCAATCCTAATTTATATACCAAGAACAATTAAATACGTTTGATGAACATTTTATACATCTTGAGATATATTAGTGAAAACATATCGTTTAAAGCGTGTACTAAGGCAATCTTGAGAACATCCATTTCGTACGGTATACGAGACAGTTGCGTTCTATAAATATAACTGTTTACTGTTTTGTTGCTATTAAAATTTTGCCAATAAGTCCTCGACCAAGTGCGATACATATATTCAGATGATAAGTGAGCTGTGAGAGACATGCGCGTTTCTCAAAAAAAAAAAAAAAAAAGAAGAGAAAAAAAGGATCTAATTATCTTGTGTCTGTATAAATCAACAGGTTCGAACTGAAAAACGCCAGTATTACTATATTTAGTTTCCTATCAAAAGCAATAGGAGTGACAGGCGTAACTAAAAATACCCCAATGTAAAGTATAAAATTATATTATAAGAACGCTTTCATCAGACAATATCATTCTGACATCAGAATTCTAGCCCTTAACATGTACTTTTTCCAAACGATGTGGAATTGTTTCAACAATGAGGACGAAGTGATAAATTTTGACGTCACGTAGTCAATAGAATATGTTCCCGGGGGTAAGGTTTCCTTCGTTGAAACGCTATCTCTTTTGAATTCTCCGATATTAGTAATGAAGGCGAGTAACTGCTAAGGAGGAGGGAGGTGAATGAGGAGGATGAGGAAGTAGGAGGGAGGATGTAAAGGTGGAGTAGGAGATAGGTGGAGGAGAGAAGATGAAGAGGTGGAGGAGAGGGGAGGAGGAGAAGGGAGGTGGAGTTAAGAAGGGGATAGAGAAGGGGGAGAGAGGCGTAGCAGGGATATGGTTGAGGGAGGAGGAGAGAGTAGAAGGAGGAGGATGTGGAGGATGAGGGAGGTGGAGGAGAAAGGAAATAGAGAAAGGAGGAGGGAGGTGGAGGAGGAGGTAGGTGGGTGAGGAAGGAGATTAATTGAATAATAAGGAGAGGAGGCGGGAGGTACCAGAGGAGAATGAGGAGGAGTAGGCTTGAAATTCAGGGATAAAGTTGTAGAACCCACTGGAAAAAACAACGCGGTCATTGCTGCTTATAAAACAGCTCAAATTATGTTCTTACTTAGAAAAGCTTGGACCCCGCGCGTTGTACACGGATACCGATTCTTTTGTATTTACACGATAATTTAGGTGATCTTACAGACGAATTAAAAATGAATTAACATTGAGATCTTTGTGGCTAGTGGACGAAAAAGTTATGTATATCAATTACAAAATCCTGACGAGGTGCGGAAGCAGACTCACTGTAACATAAAAGGTATCACTCTGATTTTAAAAATCAAATGTCAATCAATTTTGAAACTATTTAGGACATGATAACTTGTCCATCAAACCAATTCGTAACGGTGACAGAGTCTTCGAAAATATGCCGAGACCGTGATCAGGCTAGACTTTTAACGATGATGCAAGCGAAGAAACATTGGATTACATAAGAGATGGACATATATCTTACCCGTATGGATATTGACTATATATAGATATTACAACGTATTTTGAAATATTATTTACATAAAAATAAAAGATGAACAGTGCCGTACTCTTTATTTCTCATTATTTCCAATATCTAAAATGGAGGTCAATCGTACGCCATTTCGGTCAAATTAGTCCCTACCCGAAAATTGACTACACCCAATCCAGGATAGCGGCTTTATATAGACAAAGAAGGGAAAACGGGGTCTAGAGTGCCATCCTCCACTACTCACAAGGATTATCTCCAGTAAGGTGTGGAATGCCCTAGTCTCAAATAATTCTAATAGATTATTTTGAATGTTTGATATATATTTTTTCACTTGATTCTCTCAGTGTTTCTTTATAAACACTTTAATTTCAACAATAAAATCATAGTAAAAGTGTTATGTTTGGAAATCTTTACGGAAAAAGAAACTAGAATACTAGAATAATAACTCAGTTAAAATAATACTTTTGTATACTCATTGCATTTGGGCGATATGATGTTTTCCAGAAATACTTAGGACATATTAGCTAAAAAATGGCATTTTTCAAGCAGTGAAAATTCCCTACTGTGAGGCACATATATCGTTATCAGATTTGACCATTTGTTGCTATTATTGTTGACAGACATACACACGGATTGACAGACAAACATAACCCAAACACAGACACAGAGACAAACATACAAATTACTCCAATGTATGGCCCATGTTCTTGTATGGCTGTCCATCAGGGTTTTGATATAATATTTGCATGAATGAAAACAAACATTCAGGCATTACTTCACGTTTGCAGTACAGAACATTCTTACGCTCTCTTACATTTTCTTGTTTCCTTGTTCTGGTAAGGTAGTAAATTTAATAATAATGCGATAGAAAGTGTTTTGAAATTTGAATAATAACTGAATAATTTTACTAAAATAAATAAGCAAATCGGACAAGTCAGTACTATAATCTAACAGACTACTAACCATATAAACATGAAATATTAGTCCTGAACTAGACTTTATGAATATTATTATGACATAAATTTTAAATTCTTTTTAAGCAGCTAACTAAATGAAGACCATGATTTAGTAATGCTGACTTTTTGTTATATAAGGTATATATTTATATTTTTATTTTAGCATTGTATTTCAATGTTTTATGTGATCGATGTTCATATACATTGTATCTAAATATATGAAGAAATTGAATGAAATTGATGTTGATTGGAATTGTACCATTAAACATTTGTAATATGTTATGTTACAAATACAGTGCTGAGATATGGATCCTGTATTCTTTCCTTCTCACAACATTGTGGTAAAATCTAGAATGCATTAACGTCCCGAGATGACCTGAGCTTACCACAGAAATTTCCACAAATGTTATCAATGCCTGAAATTCACACCCAGAAAATGTGTTAACTGTATGACCTGAACACTCATGGTGTTAATGATATGTGCCAAATATCCAAAAAAGTCCCCTGGACAAGCAAAGTCGGACTTTAAACAAGAAACTCAGCCTCTACTTTATCTAATGTTTTAATGTTACGGATATATACTTGCGTGTATTTGGGAAATAGACTTTAGTTGTGTGTGCTTTGTTGGTAGATTAATCACGGTTTTGAACAATAAAATAGTGTTTTATTTGCTTACAAAGCACGCAACACTAGAATATATTTCCATTCTAACACGTTCGAATTACATTTGCCTATATGCATTTTGCATTAAACGTCAATGATTTGATACTTTAAATTTGTTAGAGTTGTAACATGTTACTTACATAGGTGTACATTCTAAATTGCGTTCTTTAATGTTTAGGACATAGAATATGTGATAAACAAACTACCTGACCATTACAAGTTCTGCCATATTAACCAATACGACGGATACTTAAAATATTTTTCAAAATTGTCCCCTTTTAAAGAGGAATGCTATATGTAAATAGATAAAAGTAAACAATTGCTGTGAGCTATGTTCAACCTATTTATGTGACATTTCAGCACTGGGAAATTATTGACAATGCATTGAAACAAAGATATGTAACATTGCATTGAAAATGGTGAGTTTTTAAAAGCGTTGATCAAAAGCCACCTAAAAGCAGTCCTTTTCCAGATTTCAATGTATATATCAGTAAACTGACGTTTGTGTTGTAGAGTGATATGCATGTTTTATATACTGCTGAGTTTGTATGTGAAAAAAGCCCTTTCTTTCTTAAATTTTGTTGTTGTTTGCTTTTATTCTCAGAGCTAAGCGTTAAGTATTTCTAAAGGTATTTGTAAAAGTGTTGCGTTCCTTTACTTATTCAACGAAAGTATTTCAGAATCGTAAACCACGTGACTTCCATCTCTTCTGCACAGGCACTCATAATAAACTTGCTACATTTGTTCTTGTGGTCTTTCAAACATTTCATGGCCATATTGTTATTAAAGTCAAAGTTTTTTTTTCCTATCGTTTCATACCCGAGTCCCTGTACATTTCCCATAACATAGCCAAACAATAACACATGATCGTAAGGGAAAAATGGAGTTTTAGTTGCTGATATATATAATGACGGAATTATGTCATTTTTCATACTAACAAATTTCCCTGTGCAATATCGATCATAAAATGTCTCACCCCTGAAATGGTTTTTACTGACATACCACTTGTTTCGTTTATTTCTAAATATTACACTTCGTTGAAACTCACAGTAAACGTTCGTTGACGGCAACAGCTCATCTAGTTTCCGAAAATAAACGAACATATTCACTAACAAGTCATCGTCACTTTTCAATATCATTTTAGCATTTCGACAACGTTCTGTAAGCCATTTATAACACATAACGCCCTTGAATGTCAAATTTAAATAGCCATCAATAAAATCACCCTGTAAAATATCTCCATATTCTTTGAACTCTTTTTCTACACGTATCTGGACAGATGGGTTAACACTTCTACCAAGAAGGAATAAAACTCTGGCGGTACCCAAATGAGCATAGTGAGTATCATTAGCCCAAGTTTTCCTAATAGCTTGCTTTCGATCATAGTGGTTTGTTGCAGAATTCACCACTACAAGCACAGTTAATTTTTTCACAAACACACAGATTTCTTTATTCTCTAATACAAACTTTACGTTCATAGGATATTTAGGATTTGTCCAGTTTATAAGCCGAACCAAATTCGGTTGCATTTTGACAGGAAACTTCAGTTCTTTTCCAGCTTCTTCCTGTAGACGAACAGTTGAAATATGTTTAGTCCTATCCGATACATTTTTATAACTAAACATTGTGCTTTCATATCTTGATTTAATAAGCGTATAGTGTGTCTTGCTATAACCTCGCTGAGTGAGACCTGATAAAGAATAACACACAAACAGTATTACGAATACATAAAGAGAACAAAATGCGATTAACATTTTTCTGGTAAATGGGTTAACCCTCATCTTCATCAAACACTAAAGGAATTTAAGTAATCCGTACATATATATGTATCCAATACTTCTACTCACTTGAAAGCACAACATCGGATAACTGCTTCATATTGATACAGAATAAATAATATAACGCGTTTTTCAGATATTTACTCACAAAAAAAAATTGTGATATTTTCAAAATTAACTTTGTTCGTTATCTCTATATCCTACACAAGCAATGGTATTAAATAAATTGTTTAAAGTGTATCTTCAAACTTTAATGCACGCGCGCGGCGTAAGACTATAGTTTACTTCCGCTATTAGACATTGTCGGTTAAGGTGACATAAGAAAACTGACAAATCACAGGTCGCCCAACACGACATAAACAAAAATGTTGCATGCTCGGCTTAATTGAGCCTGTTCATGGACGGTAGTGGAAATGCAAGTTACCGTCTACGCCCTCTAATCCCTGGTTGAGCAGAATTCAAAAATTACACATGTTACAAGTACCAACGTATAATTTAGAGACACTGTATTCATACGGCGGTTCACATTAAACCTTACATGATACACATAATGCAATTCCATGAAAAGCGGGGTATGGTCCCCAGTTAAAATAATGGTGTTGCCCTGTGCGAGAAAAAAAATAGACACAGCTAAACAAACTGGAATTTAGAGAGGGGATCTGAGGTAATGGCGCCTGCATATCCCAGAAATTGTCAATAGGCAAAATTAAAAAGCAGACATCATATCTTAGGGGCGATTCAAGAATACCCAAAACTGTTAAAGCGGGAGTATTGAAACCAAAACCACCGATGCTGAAATGTGTCAGCTGAAAAATTAAACAGTACAGTAACAAAACATAAAGGTCGCGCTGAACGATCTGAGGAGATGAACTGTGAACATCGTATGTGTGCTTTGCAGGGATCGTTTCAAAATACATTTAGTCATTTATTTGTTTGTTTTATGTAAAGTGTCGTTTTAACAGTTTTTTTATGTTATGAAACGACAGGCAGTTGCACAAACCAGCGTACCAGTATAAGTTTACCTGCTCTCAGGAAGTGACTGCCAACTTCAGGAGGTGGATGAAATTTTTTTCGGACCCAATCTATCAAAGTCGCCATGGAGGAGATATAAGGATCGAACTCACCACCCAGCGATCTGCGTATTCTCATTGGAGCAAAGTGAAAGGGTAAATGACATTGACACAGTTTTTTATGTTATGAAACGGCAGGCAGTTGCACTAGCCAGCGTTCCTGGATTGTGTACCAGTACAAGTTTACCTGCTCTTAGGAAGTGACTGCCAACTTCAGGAGGTGGATGGCAATTTTTTCGGACCCAATCTATCAAAGTCGCTATGGAGGAGATATAAGGATCGAACTCACCACCAGCGATCTGCATATTCTCATTGGAGCAAAGTGAAAGGGTAATTGACATTGACTACTTCTTTTCATTCCCCGTCTAATCAGAAAATCGGATAATAATTGCCAAAGCAAATCGTTAGTGCAAATATCATACAAAAGTACTAGAGCATGCACTTTGCAAAATGCATAGAGTATCAGGTCTGTTATTGTCCTTATTTGAGAAGATGTTGTTTATCTTTCTAAACGATACTGATGAGTCTCTGAGCTCTAGCGTAATTTCGTTTCATTTATTGCTTATTGCTTATACTGTTACATTTGAAATTTAAAAGTAAACCCGGAACTTTTTTATAAAACAGTTTTGTTGTCTATATACCTGTATTATTTTTTTTGGCAAGCAAAACATAAACCTAGTTATATAATCTGTTTGGAGAAAAACTGAAACTGTTCAGTTTTTCATTAAGTTTTGATCTTATAAGATGACATTATCAGATGACTGTCGCGGTATTTCATTGGAAAATTCTAGAATTTTACGATAAGGGTATGAAATTTTATCGGTAAAAGTAGTATACTCACCTCTTTGGGGGCAAACAAACGGGCGCCATCTTGGATGACCTAGTTACTATATATAGTAACTCATTTGTAACTCATTTGCATATAAGAAATAAATTCACTGCGCATGTGCGGCGGCCATTTTGAATTCTAAGTTTAGAATGACGTATTTATGAGAAGTGTTTAGGAATGACCTTACTCTGCTATTTATATCTCCATGAAGTAGATAGAACCGATTTATATATACCTATCTAGGGCGGGTCAGGTGCTCAGCCCTACACGGAGAGATAACACGAAAACAAAAGCTATAGACATGCGTAAAAAAGAATCCTTTAACCTCTTTCCTTGTATAAAAACCATTTGAAAGAAAATGTATAATAATGAGATGATGGCAATAAAAGATTGAAAGAACAATATGTCTTTGTTATTTATAACCTATACATTCGAATTTGATTTGACAGAAAAGATGAAGCGTTGGTAGGTGTGGTGGTGTACACAAATAAAACAACATATTTGTTTATTGTATTTTATCTATTCAACATCGTTTCACAAATTGATACCATGCTTCTCAATAAGCGTCTCTTGCAACTCTAAATTAATAATTGCATTAATGATATCTACAGATTTCGTAAGTAAAATAAGATTATGTTTATTATTCTTCTCTCGGACTGGAAACCAATCGTATTGAAATTCTTGGCCACCACCTCGTATCACATCGTTGACAAAAAGCGCTATTTCCTCGTTCTCAGGAATATAAGTCATCCAATCACTTTCACTGATCGCCTCAATATTCAAATTCATCTTATGAAAACGAATCATGTCGATCAAAGTCGCATATAGCTTTTTAATTCCGTTAGTATTTATAAAGAAGAAAGATTAAAGCTATACACTGACTGAAATTATAAAACGCACTCAATTACATATAAGCGGACAAATGTTAAACTCCGTGCTATCGCTTGTCAAAACTCTACTTCCTGACTGGCTGTAGGTAATGAAGTGTTATATACTATACTTGAGTTCTACAGGTAAATATCATTCGGTTAAAGGATCTGGTAGAATGCATATCACGGTTTATGCTGTAAGAACAATTAAGTATTTCCGTTTCATTTTCGTATCAGGTAAATTAAAGAAATTAATAACATTTTGCTATAATCATTTCTATACTTATGTTTATGTCGCGATCATAAAGCGTTAACGGCGCTCTTTAAAATCAATATATATGTAGCGTGGAGTAGACGTAAAGCGATACAGGTCTTAAACTGTCAGGTTTATTGGAAAAATCGATCCGTGTTACCGCTTGTCAAAATACTGCATTCTGATTGGCTGTTGGTAGTGAAACGATATTTATATTCAACCATCTAGTGTTTGATTCATTAGGTGAATTTATCCGGAAGAATGCGCATCACTGGTACGTTGTATGAATAATTTAGTTAAGTATTTCTATTGTATTTCGTATCAGGTTTATTAAAGAAATTATAATCATTTCTATAATTATATTAATGTGCTCATAAATCGAATCCTGCGCTAAAATTATCATATTTGTACGCTATAGCACGGTGTACAGGTTTAAGCCTGTCAAAATATTTTATTGTCTGATCAGTATTCAGACTATGATTACTGTTGTCATTTTACGGTAAGATGCAGAAGAGAACGCGTGGCATTTGACTGAAATCCTGTATCCCCGCAAAATTCATCGGCTCATCTGCGTCGTAGATTCACGACAGAGTCAAAGTTTTCCATGTAGCCGGTATGAATTCTAAAGAATGACGATTAACGGCTGTGCACTCTCTTATATACAATTCGCGTTCTGAATTCGCGATGTCATTCGTCAATAATATTGAGCGTTGATTTGTTAAAATTTCGACGTTTTCATTGGCCAAAACGACTTTAGTGGAAATGTTCCATTGGTTCGTTTTTCCTGCCTTCTGATTGGCTATTTTATATTTAGAAACGACGGTATTAATCTGTATTCTAAATGGATAAATATAACAGCGAGTTTAGACTTATTTTGAAAATAGAATATAAAGAGTGGCGTACAAGTGTTGGTTCATTTTAGCGTGGGATATCGATGAGTTTACATCTGTTGAGTAGGTAATATTTTGTCTTATAATTTCATTTTACAAATAGTATATCGGTTATTCTCATATAGTTTCAATGCTTTTTATTTTAATGATTGGTGAAGTCATACACAGTACGTAATTATCTCATTATTATACATTTTCTTTTAAATGGTTTTTATACAAGAAAAGAGGTTAAAGGATTCATTTTTACGCATGTGTATAGCTTTTGTTTTCGTGTTATCGCCCCGTGTAGGGCTGAGCACCTGGCCCTCTATGTGCGCGACCGCGTCCTAGATAGGTATATAAATCAGCTCTATATACTTCAGGGAGTCATTTCTATTCATAGAACATAAAGTCATTTTCAGTATGAAAACTAGATTTATTACTGTCGTTTCTATCTATAGCATTGTGAAGTCATTCTTAAAATAGAAAGATGATGTCATTCTAAAACTAGATTTCAAAATGGCTGCTGCGCATGACGTAATTGATCCAAGATGGCCGCCACGCCTGCTCAGTTCTGCCCCTAAAGAGGCGGATATACTACTGGTAAAATTACGGTACATACACCAATACATATAAACATAGGAAATATCTTCTAGATAATAAGACTTAGCAGGCATTATATCTTCAATAAAGCATTTATTTCAAATTTTGAAGCAAATAAAGTGAAACACATGTGGTGAATTCATCTTACCGAATTTTTGAGGAAAAACCGTTAATTCGAAAATGTTCATAAAACAAGAATTTATTTCTTTATGTAGGTAAATATGTTTAAAAATACGTATTTATTTTCAGTTCTAGTACAACCGAATCATCACTTTAAGACACTATAGTGTAAATGCAATTCTATCTTACTTGTTTAAAAAATTACATACCGCGTTGTGCTGCGTATAGAAAATTACATTGTTTCTTAAACCACGCTGTTTTCTTGGCCATTTAAAATGATTAAATGATACACATATGCATACAAACGATAAGCCACTTTTTTATTAAGATTATATAGAAACTTTACTATTAGTATGCTTTAGATTTTCGGAAATTCTTATTCAATGAGACTAAAATGACAATAAAAACACATAGGTTCAGTTGCTGTATTAAAAACAAAGGAAAGTACTGCAACTCAATAACAAAACTTTAGTAATGCAATACCATAATCAAAGTATAGTACTGCAACCCAAAACTCAAAGTTTAGTACTGCAAAGTATAGTTCTACAACATCATAATCAAAGTATAGTACTGCAAAACCACCATTAAAGTAAAGAAAAAACTGCAGCACCATAATCAAAATAGAGTTTATGTACGGTACACTGCAACATCACAATTAATGTATAGTACTGCAACAACAGAAAGTGTTGTACTGAAACACGAAATACAAAGTATAGTTTTGCAACATCATAGCCAAAGTAAAGTGATGCAACACCATAATCAAATTGTGGTACTGTAATATCATAATAAAATACAGTACTGCTACATCATAATCAATGTTCAGTACTGCAACATCGTAAGTTTCTCTTATACTTGACTGAAAGCTAGAGCTTTCACTGTAAATACATCTTTTCTACGTTTTCTAGATGCGGTTTTTGCATTTTTCCACCAAAATAAGACAATTGTGCTTGAAGTTAAAGTCATTAATAGATATCAGTAACCTAGTTCCATGAGTATGTGCATCTAATTCTGTCAATACATGTCTTTTGTCAGTATACTCCTTTCTGCAATCAACAAAAAGGTATGGCATGTAAAGCACAAAAATGCTCCTGTATAAATATATAAGAAAAAACCTTAAGACTCAATTACATTTGAAGATTGAATTCTGCTTAAGCCGGTGCTAGGGGGCGTGGGCTGTGTTGCATTTTCCATTGCTGCTTATAAACACACTCAATCAAACCGAGTCTGCAATGTTCACTGTTTGCCTTGTTTACGGTGCTTCCGAGGGATCTACTTTCCAGACTTTATATTCTTTACAACAGCGGGTGTTAAGTGCTGTGTGGCGGCCGTAAAAATTGGCAACGATTTCATCTCAGTGTTGTTGTATTTTCTGGTCCTTCGGGATCATTGATTTCAACTCATTTAGATTTGAAGACTGGATTCTGCTAAAGCCGGTGCTAGGGGGCGTGGGCAATGTTGCATTTTCCATTACTGCTCATGAACACACCCAATCAAACCGAGTCTGCAATTTTTACTGTTTGCCTTGTTCTCGGTGTTTCCGAGGGATCTACTTTCCAGATTTTATTTACTTCACAACAGCATGTGTTACGTGCTGTGTGGCGGCATTAAAAATCACCCTGACTTCATATCAGTGTTGTTATATTTTCCGGTCCTTCGGGGTCATTGATTTCAGCTCACATAGATTTGAAGATTGAATTCTGCTAAAGCTGATGCTAGGGGTGTGCGAGCAGTGTTGCATTTTTCCATTACTGATTTTCCATGAACAAACTAAATCAATCCGAGTCTGCAATTTTCACTGTTTGCCTTGTTCACGATGCTTCCAATGGATCTACTTTCAGATTTTAATGTTTAAGAACCAAAATACGTATATACTGCCTGTACAGCAAACAGAGCAACTAGAGAACACCCTTAAGGACTCGGCGAAACAGGCCAGAAAACATATATCAAAAGAGTTCAGTCCTGGTGGAATTTAATAACTGCTTATCATTGAGTCATCCCCCTCTTCCGTCAGACGCAATCAAAGAGGAATGCGTAGTGTCCAACTGTTAACGGCTTGAACACTATTCATGCGGTATGTCTTAAAACAGTTGGGTCGTAACCTCTTTTAAAACACGTTTAATAATTCTACAAACTACAGTTGAAAATAACCATAACCCTTTAAATATGAAAATAATGAGCAATCAAAACTAATACCATAAGACATATAAAAATCGCCGGCATTTGATAATTTCGACATTAAGATGCTTACCTTATTGCGTATTCAACTTTAATATTATACTTAGAACATCACCTGCACCTATCAATCAGCAATATCATCTGAAAAGAAAGAGTTCAGAACACTATAAGTATCCAAACAAGAATTATTTGACTTTCAAACATAAATGCATAAACTGAACCAAAATTAGAAACTATCATTTTGACATCAAGCAATTAATTTTTTATTGGTAATCATGAATAATAAGTACCTAATTACTTATGTTAAAATGGTACCAGTAGCTCCCTTGCTTGGCGCTCAGCATTAAAAGGGAACTTGGCCTCTTCTCTCATACCTTCGAGGCGATGGATTACATCTGGAATGAGGTGTCGAGAGTGATTACTATAAGTTGTAGAACTTCCTTCACAATCAACCTAAAATAAATTGTGTATAAACTAAGTATAAACTAATAACCTATGTAATATTATTTAATGACTTGAAACTCGTCATTCCCTTCTTGTTTTCTTTCTCTACAAACTGCTCTGTGTTGCAATCGATTGCTTACCTTATAATTAAACTTTATCCAACCAAATCAAATAGTATTTAGGAGTTAAATCCCGGCCAGATACACTTTTGAAAATTGTCTTCCATTAAAACTTTTCATTATGACGTCACAAATGCAAGTATGGGTCGCCTTCTACACAATATATTCTGGGAATGAAAAACACATTTTTCAAAATATTTTCTTATGAAATACGAGAAAATAGCAAAGTCTATAAATAAAAATTTTCTTCTGTGAATATAAGGGAAAATACCCTTTTGAAAAATTTACAAAGAAATTCTTTTGCAATTTTGTCTAAGTTCTGACCTTCCCTTATTAGACTACCAATTTTTACCAGATAATAGTTTATTATTGATTTTACTACAATGAAATAAACTGGCATTTAATTTACTGTTCTGCATAGTGTTTGTTCATTGATGTATTTCTTAAGTGTATTACTTCTTCCAATCCGTTATAGTCAGATCACTAAAGGTTTTGCTTAGTCTATCTCAATATGCCTTTATGTTCAACGGATGTTTGTGTAAGATACTGCAACTACTGAATTGTACAAAATGCTTAACTTCATTTTAAGGCTTTTAATTACATAAACTCTATAAAATTTTATTGAATATAAAGAAACGCGTTTCCTTTTACATCGTAAGCGCTTTGTATATATTATTGTACAAAATTGATTTCAAGGCAATATTTGATATCTTTTTTACGCTAATGGCATATGGGATCACCTGTGGCAGGTAGTCGTGCATAGCCCACTAGAACAGGTTCGACAACCATCAAGACTGATACAGATATTCTATAATTACAGCCCTAGAATTTCTAAAAAAAATATTTAAAAATTGAGATATCCCGCTCTCTTACCTGGGAATTTTTCTAACAAATGTTCACAAAACTTGGTCACAGTTAGTGTGTGACCTAGTATTTCAGACAGATTCGGTAGCTGCTAGGTACTCACAAATATTCCCTTGTTATCATAGGGTTGGTTGGTAAGTTATTTTGGGTTTAACGCCATTTTTCAGTAGTATTTCAGTTATGTAACGGCGGGCAGTTAACCTAACCAGTATTACTGGATTCTGTACCAATACAAACCTGTTCTCCGCAAGTAATGAATAAAAGGCGGAGGTCGAATTATTTCAGACACAGTGTCTTTTATCAAACTGTCACGGAGAACATACGCCTCGCCAATGGCTCGAACTCGCGATCCCGCGATCCGTAGATCTGCGATCTCCCTATTGAGCTATGCGGGCTGGCTCGGTTATCATAGGGGTGTTCAACACTCAACTGGCCAATTTTTGTCAGCAATTACACTTATAGTGTTCAAATAGTTGAATGACTTGTTTCATCGGATGGCACTCTTTTAATCAAACACATATTAAAAGGGAATGTTTTGTGCTATAATTTATGGTGTATTGTTTGACATGTATTTCAGAAACAAATCACAAAAAAACAGCAATGGATTCTGTATAGAAGACAAACCACTTCAGTCTGTAAAGTAAATGGGAACAAAGGTTAAATGAGTCATAATTACAAACAGCTTAGAACATAAAACAAGAGGAACATTCAAAATAATCTAAAATGAAATGATTTAGGTACTTCTCATTGCATTTTTACAAAACTGCGACTTTGTTACTTTTTATTTATTCAATGCACACAGTGTAATGTTGTCCCGCAGCAGCTCTTGTTTTCTCGTCCAATTCATAGCTTTGGCATCGGTGAAGTGGTTTTGATATAACTTGGCACAAATGTATTCCATAGTGAGACAATATGTTTGTTTTCTATCCTGTTCATATCTCCGTTCGATCAGCGACGTAGGACAAGTATGACCATCTTGTTTATATTTGAAAGAAATGTTTACCTTGATAAGACATGTTTGGTCAAACTTGGGGATCAAATGTTTTATGCCTACATTCTGCATGCATGAAGTAATGTACTTCCTTTGAATGAACTGTCTGTTTAAAAAGTCATTTCCGAGTTTTAAAATGCTTGTGTCACGCTTGTCACACACTCTTTTAAGATGGTGTCTAGACTGTAACATAAATCTGCATGCCTAGCTTTTCTACTCAGCCTGGCGACGGAGTCGGCCTCACACCTTGGCTAAAGTATTTCATGCCTGTACATATAGCTATCATATAAGTGCATTTAGTTTTGAAACTTATTTTTCTTTTTAGGTCAATTACCAACCACACTGGGTCAAATCCTATAACTCTGATATGTACTTTGGCCAAATTATTCCCACGTTTGGTCTTAGAACATGCTGGTTAAAGTTTTGCATGCACGTTTCTATCTCCACAACTAATGCAGACACTGGATTGAATCTCTATAGATATCTTAACATTTAGAGTAAAATTCCTGCTTATGGGATAACAATTCGAATAGTCTTACGGACCTAAAATCTGTGATCACATTTAGACAGAGTATCCAATGGAAAGACGTGGTCCTTGTTGAAAAGTTCGTCACACTCGGATGTCAGTCTTTAATAAGCACTGAACAATATTTTCTCCCTTTTCTTTTTGGCACAAGTAGTTTCCACTGAAATATTGCCTTATGACAAAAGTCCTCATTACATACATAAAGGTCATACCAAGGTCTGGAAATGTATGCCATGTCTTGTTTTGTTCTAACCTTACTTTGCACAGAGAAATTTGTGTTATAAATTTGGTGAAACATTTTCGACTTTGAGGCAGTGTGGAATAAATAATGAGCCCCACAGTTTTGTTCCTTTGGCATCAACATTCCAGTTTATGGCTCTTTGTCATTTCCGCCATTCAATTGTCTGTGCTACACCATTTTAATTTATAGAGGCCCACGTTTCAGAAGCATAACTCAACGGTTATTTTTTCACGGAAGAATCTTAACCGGATGTCAGGTAAGAGTTGCAAAGAAACGCATTCTATCCGATTTTGGCATCATTGCAGATGATAACTGGTTTCAAGATATTGACGTGTATTGACAATTGTTAGTCATATCTGATTGAAAAATACTTCATTCCTTCAGGTATGTCAAAGTCAATCAATTGTTTTCTGTGCACAAAAAAGTGTAAACATAATAACAGGAATCGAAATCTGGACGAAAATTTAAAAAAAACAACACCAGTAAATGACTCGACCAGTTGAAGATAAATATATATTTGTGGTGCCTATATTAGTGTTTATGCTACAATGATTGCAGGGCAACCGATGCAATGATCAGGGAATATACATGGGGGAAAATTCTCTTAACAGTCCGAAAAGTGTTTTATTGGAGTGTCCGGTGTGAGCCCACTCGCACAGACTTGTATAGTTTGTATGAAGGAAGCTACTTTAAAAATAAAATTGTTAAAACTCTATCTTCAGCTAATACGGATAATCTGGATCTCCTACAAAATGTACGGCAATTTATGTTGCAATCAAAATTTCTGAACTTTGATTGCACATATAACATGTCAGATGGTTATTTCAAAAGGCCAATTTGAGGATTTAGTAAAAACCGTTGACAAACTTCATGATACAGAAGTACGTATAAAAAGAAATTACATTGGTATCATTTTGTTTTATTTGAGAACAAGCTTGATAAACACGTTTTTATCTGTTCTTTGCTGAATTTCTTCTACTTTTAATTGAGGATATTGATCCAAATAACATTGGTTTTGAGCACATCATACATACACAATTTGTAAACCCTATATATCCAAATGGACCTCAAATTACTAAACAAATTATGCTTATCAGTTAAATCTAACATAAAGAGTGTTAACTGTTACGTATATAAAGCCAATTGTCTATGTTGGCGACCAGGTGAATTAGCGAATCGTAATTATTTGAACAATATTGACAAAGAGTTACAGAAGGATCATTTGGGTGAAATTATTTTGCAATCGGACCTGCGATTTAAGAGGAGATGTCGTTAGACGAATTTTCTATTTGGAGCTCCGGTGTTCCCTGTCTACAACTAAGGGGATCCGTTTCAACAACTTTGAAAGAGAACCTTGAGTTCCAAGAAACATCATGGTCAATTTAGATTAACTTCCACACAGTGCTTTTTGAGAAGATGTTGTTTGAACAACAGACGGACTGCCGACGGACGGCGGGCGATGAATGATCACAAAAGCTTACCCTGAGCAGATGTTCTTAGGGGAGCTAAAAACGAAAACTTGGAGCGACTAGTTGTTCTAATAAATCCAAATATAAAATAATGATCAGAAAGTACTTTTATGTGTTAGGTATTCCTTTCAATACTCAAGAATTTGTAAGCCATATTTAGACGTTAAATTGTCAATTTAGCCGATTAATTACTTATTTAATCTTGCTTGATTGGTGTTGTTATTTTAATATAATTTTGTATTTTTATACAAAATAATTTCCTACTCTGCTGCTTGTGCCTGAAGTTACACTTTTCTATAAATTCAAAGTGGTTGCGCTGAATATAGCATGAAGTTTGTTTAATTAGAAAGCAAGGACACTACATCACTATGGTAGGAATATGTGTATATAAAGTAAACGTCTGTAATAATATTGTAATCATGAATTTTATTCAGTTCCTTATTATTGTCTGAAAAGTACTGACTTAAAGCAAGGTATTTATTTATAGTTATTTATATATTGCCAAATGCCAAATAGCTATTTAGTCTTATTTTTTATCTTAACATTCAAAGTATGTTTTGTCATCAACAAAAATGGCTTACATGTTTTAGGTTTTCATAAATAATATTTTAAAAAAATGTAGTAAATTTTTCCAACGAAAAAATTGATATGTGATCACAATTACAATGTCTTATAAAAAGATATTATACATTCGTTAAATTTGTATACATAAGAACTATTTAATACTAAGACTAGGTACACACTTTTATCACTAGTCAGGCGGATTTTGAACCTGAAAAAAAGTTAATGAGGGCCGGAATTTTAATACTTTTAGACGAAGACCTTATTAAAGTATTAACATCCCCGGTTCATATGGGTGTTGTCTGCAAAAAATATATGACCATTACATGCAAATTATAGATTTCAAAATGCCTTGTGATAAAACTGATATTTTCACATAATTTTTGGCACTGATGCAATGATTCGTGAAATTTTTCAAATTATACTGGACTTGATTTTTAGTTATAGCGTAAATAATATATATATATATGTATGTAATAAAAGAACTTATTTTCGTGTTCAAGTGGTAAATCTTTTAAGCAGTGTTCACTGGTGATGAATTATTCTTCTGTCCTTGAAAATAACAATTTCGTCAGAGATTAAGAGAGCTATTACGACACACATAAGCATTAAAATGAGAAACTCATATATATCATATAAAATGAAAATATAGTACTATTTTACAAAATAAAAGGTCAAATTATATTTTTTCCCAGAAATGAGGCTTCAAAGATTAAAGCTAATGTATTTGTAATATAAAGTTCGTCTCCAGACCACGACGAAAGAAGAAAGGCAAAAGTAGCTCCCAAGTGAGCATTTTGCAATCGAGAGAGCTACAAAAGTGTACACTAGAGAATTCGACGGGTGTACTTTCACTTTATTCTGCTATCAATTCATATAGTATTCATATAGTATATAATATGGTTTTCTTGTAAACTGTTCTAGTAACAATACTCATCTCAATATTCCTTTCTATATGATAACTAGAACTGTCACAGGTGGGACGAATACCCACACAATATGGTCTTGTAACAGAAGAATGGCAATATAAGAAAGACATGGTCACAAGAAGGTGAAATTTAAATCGAACTTGACCTGTATTTTATCATGTTACCCATTAGTACCAAAATTTATCTAAATTTGTCAAGTCTTTTGTGAGTTATTGTCCGGCAACCGTGAGTTTGACAAATTTTAAGTTGGTTTGTAGTCGACCTTTACCTGTATTTCATGATGCCTTTGAACCAAAAACATTTAAATCTGTCAAGAACTGTCACTGGAGTGTTTAATGCCTCCAATGGTGGATGAATATTGTGCAACAGCTTGAGTGTGTGTTAAAATATCAAATAATAAGAGAAGTACAGATAAAGTGTATCAAAACACTATAAAAGTATAATTCTTAGCAAAAAGGGGGCATAATTTAGGAACTTTAGTGCAAGAGTTATGCACCTTGTTCCATATAATGTGTGTGATGATGTCGGACAACTACTTCAAGTTTGAAAGAAATGCATTTCGTAATATCTCTGATACAGTGAAAATGCTTTAAAATCAACCTTAAATTCTAAGTGAAAGGGGACATAATTCATGAAAATCTGGTGTCAGAGTTATGCACCTTGTGTCACATGATGTGGGTGATAAGGTGGACCATGCTGTTCGCTAACGGTTTCTCTAATTGCAGTAGGTTTTGGCAGCGAACAGCATGGATCCTGACCAGACTGCGCGGATGCGCAGGCTGGTCTGGATCTATGCTGGCCCCAAAGCCTCTATGCTGGTTTTCTCATTACGCGGCTCATATAATAAAACATGTTCAAATACCAACAGGAACTGATTTACAGAGAGCTGATTACGGTCTGCATAGCGCATGAATAAGGGTGAGATTAGCCGATCGATTAATGTCTCCTAGATAGAGAAGTGTCCTCCAGACCACTGCTGTAATTATTCGTCGTAGAAAAAAAAGGAAAAAAAAAAAAAAAACGAAACAAAATTGCATCCCTTAGGAATTTAAAGAGACCCATTTAAATCGTTTAAGAGTGGTGTTAAGTTTTACTATTTGCAAAATGTAAGATAGTTGACAGAATAACACATAAATATGTAAAATTCATAAACTTCTTGTCTTATTACAATTCGTTGACCATCTTTTTTAAAGATATTTCTTGTTTGAAATGATATAATACTTTACCAGTGTGATTTGAAGGAATTTAAAAGATGCAATACGGATTCTTTTTGCCTGTTCATATTTAATTGTGAAATACAAGACGACTTTCTTACAGAATTTATATAGGTATATAATAAAATGTTTTACCAGTCTAATTTGAAGCAATAGCTTGTTTTACAGGTCATTTGAATATGGGACCTTAACAGTTTACTCTAAAATTTTACGAAAACAGTTTTAAACAGTGACAAAATTATGTAACGAATGTCATACACAATTCAAAACATGCATTTATCCACCGATATATTCATCTATATATTTGAATAAGGACTGAGCGTTATGCATTCGGAATTAAGTGTTTCACATTACGCAATTACAAATCTTCATTTATAATTTGACAATTTACGTTTGATAATCTATAATCGACACCTAACACTTATTCGTTTAAAACTATTTCTGATTTTAACGCTCAAATACATATGAATTATTAATATAAGGCAAAATTATACTATGACAATGGCTGAATGCATGAATAAAATGAACAATGACTTTAAATAAGATATATGCGCAACCCAAATAAAAGAGCATTGATATTCATAATCCGCATTCGTAAGCAGTTCCTGCGAAATTCTAAAATGGAATTATTGTTGCGTATAGATTTATACAGAGAATAAGTTGAAAATCTTTACTTAATTTCAGTTTCCCGAAGTATTCATATAAGAACGATGAAGCTATTATACGGATACGTCATTAAATTCATTAATGGCAATTTCAATGGTGCAAACAGATGAGAAGTGTTTTTAAATCTTTTTGAAAAAAGGTCGAATAAATAGTAAATTTGATCATTCCGGCATTTTTTTCGAAAATAGCATTGCATTTCTTTTATTATTTTCAAATCTAAATTTCTTGTTCAAGCCAGGTGTGTATGACTAAAAACATGGACACTTTCTGGATTTTGGACTTTTTGGTGTTAATGCTTCTTTGTCAGAAAATGTTTGCATTTACTTATACAAGCAAAGATGGTGTCAAATTGAGCTATAACTGTAGTGTTAAACAATCATGTCGTGGTGAAAAGAATAGAATTTGCATATTGCCAGGAATTGCACTTCCGTAATGTGTAAAAGAATGCGGTATGCATCCCCATTGCAAAGCTCATAATTATAGAAAACGGTACAACGCTTGCTATCTTTATTCGTCGGAAGAAAACGAAGAAGACAGAAGTAAAGAAAGTTGCATAGAGGTCAAGGAATCAGACATTGAAATTAAAGAGGTAACTTGTTAGTATTTTAGGGTATATGTATAAGAATAATATAAACAAACATAAATGCATTTTAACAGACTGAATTTCAGAGCGTGATACGTACGTCTGTACGTTACGGCAACGTTTATATATTGTAATCAGAAAAAGCGTCTAATGAGAATACGTAAAACTTACAATTGGGATCTTACGGGCAAGTTATAAACTCATGTGAGACTGACCTGTACAGTCGTGTTTCAAATTTTACATCTTAAACGACTTACACGTTCCCGTACACGTATGTAATAGCAGCAAAAAGGAAAATATCTGGGTGCACTCATTGTGTGAATTCCCAAATGCTTCTTCTTTCATATTTTTAATTTACTTTATACAGGGTGGTCGACACACGTAACATTTCGGTATCTTACAAACGGGGGAAATTCGCTGGATTCATTAAACATGTTTTTATTTCTTGATATATTTTAGTAAAGATGAAAAGAACCGAACACAGGAAAGTGCGTGCTTTCCGTGCCACAAACGTCTGTCAGACATTCGTAATGCATGCATTTTTTCTGAAACATTTGCCCCAATTTATTTGTCTCGGATCAAATGTATAGGCAGCGTACACACTGGAATTTGGGTGAAGTGTTTGAATAACGTATTGTTAAAGTGTGGCAGACGTTTTGTGCTGATGAAATGTTTCTGCATTCGATAGATTTTATGTTATTAAAATTTGTCAAGTAACAAGAAAATTACAAACACAAATGTTACATGAATGGAGCTATTTTCCCCATGTGCTGTTCATGGGCATGTGCGTTTTTGACAACCATTTTAAACTATGAAATACGTTAAGGAGACTTAAATGGATACGTGCGGTTTCTAGGATATATGTAGATCTGATTATTCATCAAACAAAAAAACCTGAAAGACTGCACACTAACTGGATGGCTTGCCGGTCAATATACCAAAACATTTTGCCCAACGTCCAGATTATTACATGCCATCAAAAATAGATTCCAAGGCTTTCGAATGAAGTCCAGCAAACCTTTGTTATTTATAGACAGGTTAATAGTATAAACTATGGAACGTCGATTTATATAGATATTGAATGTTTCCCAGTGGATTACTAAAAATAACGATTGACTATTACCGGATTAACTCACTGTTTTAAACATAAGCCTTAAGTCTTGGAGATATACTCAGAATATACTATTATTATATACCTATACAAATTTTGTAAAAAAAGCGGCTTGTATTTCACAATTAGATATAAACAGGCATAAAAAGTCCGTATTGTACTTTTCAAATTCCATATTACATCTTCCGTGTTGTACCTGCCGGACTACTTTCATTGCTATGCATGACCTGTCACAGTTCTGTAAATAGTGCACTTAAAACATCACTTAATTTCATTTTGATATCGATAAACATTGAAGATTTCGTTCAATAACAAACCAACAACCAAAAAGTTAGAGATGTATAATAAAATGGTCATTATAACAGTAGCTAGATCTGAGATTTTGTAACTGGCTCTCGTGGATTAAGTAAGGTCGGATCACACTCGGTGCATGCGCGCCACTTGAGATCCGATCTGGCAAAATCCACTCCAGCTGAATACAGCATCTCAGATCGAGCTACTGTTATAATAACACTATTATATCAAACGATGGAAAAAAAAACAGATTTATCCAAAGCTTAGTCGGCAAAGTATTCTTCAATTTAAGGGGAGACAAATGTGTAGGAGATTGGTGCTAGACAAGAGTCAATTACGCCAAACTAATACGAAAAGTGTATGTTTATGAAATACAAAAATAAAAAAAGGAAGTATTAAAATAAAATTAAAACAACGAGTCAAAAATTTGAATCATATTGAAATATTTGGAAAAAAACAACATTTAAATCGAAAATGAATACTTTGACAAATATAATACATACAGTATTTTATTATCATTATTGTCATTTTCATATCAAGCATAGTCATTTGTCAAATTTTCGATTATTCCTGTCTGGACACATCTTGAAAGTATAAAGTTTTGTTGAATGTGTCGTTTTCTTTCTGTTATCAGAGACCTGGTGACGACAATACCGAAGACCAGACATGTGACTCTAGCGAACAAACGTATAATAAATACACAGGTATATTGTTTACTCTTTTGATCCTATGTAAATTCTATTTTTTCCAGTAAATAAACATATACCTATTCATATGTCTTTTTCTTTCGTTGTAAGAAACCCTGTATAGTATTGAGATGGCTTCCTGTGAAATTTCACAACGTCGCAAGTCTTTCAAAACCAACATTCATCTTTTATTTTTGACTCCAACCTGTGAGAAAAGCAGCATTTCTGATATGTTTAAACTGTACATGTATAAGATATTGAAATTAATATTATGTTCTGTTTTTCAATTATCTCTTGATTTCGACGTACTTTGAAAACCTTTGTTAAACTTAGGTGACTGATACACATGTTTTTAAGTAGGCCATTGTCTTATATTTCCAAACTCGTCCTTCTTGTAAAAGTAAGAAATGCTAAAAATGAATAGCATAAAAGTAGTTTCCGACCTTCACAGATAATTCACGCAGAAAAGACTATCGAACAATAATGAAACTAATGCTTAATTGATATCGTACTGATAACTTGTTTCATCCGACAACCTGTCTTCATCGACATCTTCACTTGGTGCTTTTAGATGCCGGTTTATCCAGGTTTTCGTGGGAAGGGAGTGATTCTTCTCTTTTTCTGCAGAATACATATACAAAGAACCACCATTAAATGGTAAGATTTTAGGAAACATGAACAGTATTGGTGACAGCATAAACATAAATGATTTATTTTCCCTGTTAATTCAGAATGCATATGCAATGAATCAAAATCAAATGGTAAGATTATAGGAAACATGAACGGTGTTGATGACAGCATAAATATATTTTTAGCTCACCTGTCACGGAGTGACAAGGTGAGCTTTTGTGATCGCTTTTCGTCCGTTGTCCGTCGACCGTCGTCCGTAAACTTTTAACTTTAAAAGACATCTCCTCATAAACAGCTTGGCCAATTTCATCCAAACTTCACAGGAATGATTCTTGGGTAGTCCCCTTTCAAAATTGTTCAAACAATTGAATTCCATGTAGTGCCATGGCAACCGAAATGAAAAAATTCAAAAATCTTCTGATCCAAAACCGGAGGGCCTAGGGATTTGATATCTGACATGTAGCATCATCTAGTGGTTCTCTACCAAAATTGTTCACATTATTTCACTAGGATCAAATATGGCCCCGCCCCGGGGGTCACATGATTTATATAGACTCATATAGGGAAAAGTTTGAAAATCTTCTTGTACATAACCACATAGCCTAGGGCTTTGATATTTGGTATGTAGCATCATCTAGTAGTCCTCTACGAAGATTGTTCAAATTATACACCTAGGGTCGAATATGGCCCCGCCCCGGGGACCACATTTTTTATATAGTTTTATACAGGGAAAACTTTGAAAATCTTCTTGTACAAAACCACATGGCCTAGGGCTTTGATATTTGGTATGTAACATCACCTAGTGGTCTTCTACCAAGATTGTTCAAATTATACCCATAGGGTCAAATATGGCCCCGCTCCGGGGGTCCCAAGTTTACATAGACTTATATAGGAAAAAAAGTTTAAAAATCTTCTGGTTGAAACCAAATCACTTAGACCTTTGATATTTGGTTTGTAGCATTGTCTTATGGTCATCAACCAAAATTGTTCAAATTGTACCCCTTGGATGAAAAGAGGCCCTACCCTTATATAGGAAGAAGCTTTAAAATTCTTCTTGTCTGAAACAATACGACCTAGGCTTTTGATATTTGGTATGATGCATCGTCTTGTAGTCCTCTACTAAAATTGTTCAAATTATGCCCCTGGGGTTAAAAGGGGCACCGCCCTGGGGTCATTTAGTTATTATGTGAGTTATATAGGAAAATTAATTAAAAATCATCTGATCCTTTTTCCAAGACTGTTTAATTATAATTACCTGATAACCCCAAGTAATATGATGTCACTGGACTGTGACATTGACCTACTGACCTACTTTCTGTTGTTTTTGTTTTAAGATACTCTCTTGAAATTTTGTTGACATAAACAGTTTTGCATAAAAATCTTAAAACTGAATTACATTGATCATGAATGTGACCTACCGACTTTCTTAATATTTTGTCATCATTTTGAAATTTGAAACATGTAGCTCATATTGCTCAGGTGAGCGACCCAGGGTCATCAT